>NW_024868257.1:61994-110362 GCF_013358625.1 Macadamia integrifolia
TCTCACCACTTTAGCTCTCCATGATCCCACACCTGTCCCTTCCTTCATGAACACAGGCCAAGATCCCCCTGCTCCTTATCCTGCACCTCCTACTGTTGATGAGATGGATGGTGATCAGGATGACCCTATGGTCCATAATCCTGAACCTGCACCACAGCCCCCTCCAACATATGCTCCATTTTCAAACCAAGACCCTAAACAGTTCTTTACCTTGGATGATGTCCCTGTCTCTAAATGGGCATCTAAGTTTGCTGATTTCCATGCCTGGATTAATGCTGAACTTCTACAAGAAGGTGCTACGTCAGTCAATGTTCTGACTAAGTTTGTTGCACGACTTCAAGGAAAACTCAGGGAATGGTATTTAGCTCTTGGTGGGTATCGACAATTACAACTTGTACAACTACCTGAAGGTCAGTTCGTTACAGTCTTATATCAGGAATTCCTTGGTCCTGTCTCCAATGATATTACAAAAGCTCGTGAAGAGTTTTTACAGCTCAAGTGTTGTTCTCTGGCTCGTCCAGATCTTGACAAACACTATGTGCGCATGACAGACAGATTCCATAAGATTGGCGGCCTTGATGATGAGAACCTTAAGCAGATCTTCCTGAATTCCCTTCCAGATCCTCTTGGTGCTGATACACTGCAATTCCTACGCAACCAGAACATTGCTCTAGCTTCTTGCAGTATCGGATCCTTATACAGCTTTGCTCTCACAGCTCTTGACAAACTGTGCAATGTCAAGAAAATCTGGAAAGAATTACAGTCCAAGTCTGATAAAGTGTCCTCTGCCTGTGACACTTCCTGGATGAAGATTAAATGTAAAGGTTCTAATCACAACTGTGATTGTCCGACAAAGAAGCAGTTCCATCACAAGCACAAGCAGTTCTTTCAGTCCTCTAGAAAGCACAAGAAACGGTTTCCGTTTAAGCCTTCTCGGTACAAACGGTTTAAACCCCAGTGGAAATTCCTTCGGAAAAAACAATTTCGTGGGAAATCCAAGAATACTTCTTGCTTCATCTGTGGAAAAGATGGACATTTTGCAAAAAATTATCCTAACCGAAGTAAGAAGGACAAGGTGCTACATATGCTTGCCTCCCTCCATCATGATGATCTACAAGATGCTGATCTTGAATCTCTGTATTCCTTAGATGCAGAGCCTACGGATCTCTCCCTTTTTGCTATTGACTACCCAGATGAGGTTGATCCCCAACACCTCACAGACTCAGACCCAGAGTCCTCCTATTCCGAGTCCGAGGAATCAGATCCCCTCTACCAGGTTATCCCTTTCCTTTCCCAGAAAGAAGAACTAACACCTCTTCCATGTCAGTCCATCTCCTTGCCCCATGCGGCAGTAACCCTTATTCCTTAACCATACGTTAAACCAGTACATCTAATAGCTTTTCTGGATACAGGTGCTGCAACAACCATTTTGTCCCCAAAAGTCCTTCCCAACCATTTCTGGAAACCTCAAGTCCCTCCTTTACCATTTTTAGCAGCTAATGGTGAAACCTTCTTTATCACCTTAGTTACTAGAAAACCTATTAAAATCCAACTCCTTCCAACCCTTTCCTTTTCCCATGTTATGTTAGGATCCCAGTGTCCCGGTAAAGACCTTATTATAGGCTTTGATGTCCTCAGTCACCTTCCCCTTAAATGGACTCCCCAAGGTCTTCTGTACAAACAACAACTTCTCCCCTGGTCCCCTTTTTCTAACATCTTTCTTGCAGGAACAGGTCCTACTTTATTCGATGATTTTAAAGGAAAACTTCTGCAAACCTCTTGTGCAGACTCCCATACGGAGTTTCTAACAAAGTGCACACATCCTCTCTGGCAGAATTCAAAGTTCTTCATCTCCTTACCTTTCAAGAAGAATGAAGATGTCAATCCAACAAAAGCCAGTCACCCTGGAATGCCCCCTGAACATTTGACGCTTGCAGTCCACGAATTAACCCAACTACAAGCTCAAGGATTACTTGAAACTACTGTGTCTCCATGGGCATGTCAGGCGTTCTATGTGAACAAAAGAACAGAACAGATTCGTGGAAAAATGAGAATGGTTATTAATTATCGGCCTTTGAACTTTTTCCTGGCTGATGATAAATTTCCATTACCAACCCGTCCTGCTCTGTTACTTCAGTTAGCCTCAGCAACTGTCTTCTCCAAGTTTGATCTAAAAGCAGGTTTTTGGCAACTTGGTATTATTCCTGAAGATCGACCAAAGACAGCTTTCTGCGTCCCTGGTCATCATTTACAGTGGACAGTTATGCCTTTTGGTTTGAAGACGGCTCCATCAATATTCCAGCGTGCCATGATGCAAATCTTTGCTCCCATTCAAGAACAGGCCCTGATTTATATTGATGATATTCTTCTGTTTTCATCTACACAGGATGAACATTTAAGCCTCCTTCAACATTTCCATCAGATTGTTCAAGACTATGGAATCATGCTCTCCCCAAAGAAAATGCAGATTGGTGTCTCCACCATTGACTTTCTTGGTGTCACTATTACCAAAGGAACATATGAACTTCAGCCGCATATTGCTACTTCTCTACAGCAATTCCCTGATGGTCCTCTGACAAAACATCAGGTCCAGCAATTCCTTGGTATAGTCAACTATATGACTGAGTTTCTTCCTCAACAAATCAGACACACGTCTGTTCTCCATCAACTTTTGAGAAAGAATGCTCCTCCCTGGTCATCTGAACATTCTGCAGCTATTCATGCTTTGAAGCAGCTAACTACAAGACTTCCCTGTTTACAGATTCCTTCTGATGGGCGTAGGATTCTCCAAACGGATGCTAGTGATACTCACTGGGGAGCAGTTCTCTTAGAAGAAAACCCTGATTCTACGAGAACAGTTTGTGGCTACAAGAGTGGCTCCTTCAAAACCTCTGAAGCCCATTATCACTCCACCTTCAAGGAAATTCTTGCAGTTCGCCGTGGCATTGAAAAATTCCAGTTTCACCTCATTGGACACAGGTTCCTCATTGAACTGGATATGTCAAGCTTTCCTCGAATGCTTGAGTTCCGACAGAAACAGCTTCCTAATGATCAACTACTCCGGTGGGCTCAATGGTTTTCAAAGTGGTCCTTTGATATCAAACACATCAAAGGAAAAGAAAATGTCTTGGCAGACTTCCTTTCCCGACCAACCTCTACCTTTTCAGTCATCCCACTCCTATATCCTCTCACACCAGGAGCTTCATCTTCCTCCTCCTCAGCCACACCACAACCCTCACCCGGCCATCACCTTTGCTGTAATATCCCTCCTCATCTTCCCCCCGAAATCCTTCACACCTTAACCTACAAAGCCATCCTTACCTATAGCAAGCTCACAGCAATCCAGCTTCTCAGAATAGCTCTTCGACAAGAAGGTCTCTTTCTTGCTGGTTCTTCTTGCCACCCAGACTTCCCTTACCTCACAGTATTCACCTTCAATTCCTTCCATGACCTACAGGAATTACCCCTCATATATAAATGCATCCTCTGGCATTTATGTACAACCATTACCATCGCCTTTTCCTACTCGGTTTCAGGGTATGATCCAACAAGATAAGATTCCAATCAAATCTTTTGATGCTCAAGGCAACCCGGTTTACTATTTCTCTGATCCGGTCTCTGGTCACAAGTATTTTGACCTCTATGACTGTGATGATTGTCTCCAAGACTCTGACGATGAAGAACCCTATCGACCCATAAGAAAGTCTTCCCAGACTATTCTACGGGAACAATATGAGTCAGGAGATACCACAGTTGGCCCTCTAAGCACTGAAGCCCGATATCCCTTTATGGTAAAATATGGAAACCCTCCTCCGGGACCGCCCTATCCTCCAGTTTCTACAGCTCTTTGCTCCCATGGAAACTTGGTTGGATCTCTTCACCTCTCTTCTTCCACCAGATGATTCCCCTGATATCCCTATGCACCATACAATTATCCTATTCCATAGACCTCCAGCAGTGCTCCAAATCACTGACCCTCCACATACCCTAAACCCCTGCCATTTCATTAACTACACAACAGACTTCCATGTGTATGAAACAAAGCCCTATACTCTCTTCATCAATCGCCGACAGCATTGATCAGAGTGGCGACGGTTTCTTCATACCATGTGCCAAGTCAATGATAATCAGCCACATCAAGTCCCAGCCCCTCTTCTCCAGACCGTTGATTCTGCTTGGGAACTTCACCAGAACGGTCGTCTTCCTTGCCCACGTCTCATCCCTCTCATGGATGCCTATGACGATTGGCTCATTGACAAGGCAGCATTCTACCCATACAGCAGTTCTTCAGACCCCGGTACTGATTGAATATGTATGTATGTGCGTAAGTTTGTATTAAGTAGAGTAAATGTATTGAGTCTGTAATCAGTATGAATCAGTGTGTATTGAGTCTATAATCAGTATGTATTGAGTCTGTAATCAGTATGTATTGAGTCTGTAATCAGTATGTATTGAGTATGTATGGAGTATGTATGCCGACACTCCCGACATACGGTCCCACAAGAATGTGAAGGACACATGGCTTGGGTCCCACATGTCTTCCCTTATCCTTTGTATCCTTTGGCTATTTAAAGCCTCTCAGTTAATGGATTTAGAAGAGGCTATTTAAAGCCTCTCAGTTATGTTTTGGCTATACAAGAACATTTTCCACCACATTTGTTTGAAAACATGTTTGGCTAACCCCATTTTTGTATTTGTACTTGCTATCCGCATCATGCATCGTGCTCGACGTGAAATCATTTGATGAGGGACTCCATATCATGCCCACACCCTCGGGGAGGTCAGGGCATATCATGGAGAGTACTCTAAGAGCAAATGGTAGCCGCTTTTTATACAAGGGTGTGGGGTATTATTAAACTGAGAGGATGATCATAATTATGTCAATACCCTCGGGGAGGTCCGTGCACTTTATGATGTTCTGAGATTGAATAATGATATTTCCGCATTACACTTTTGCACACAAGCACTCACAGTTCCACCACCCTCAGCCCGTTGCTTAACCTCGTGTGTAGTCACAAGTAATGGGCAAGGAAGTCACCCCCTTGATCTCGTACCCATGGGTATATCAAAAGGGTCACGTACCTTACTTAAATAGATTCTATCAAGGAAGCCTTTTTAGTCCTATTGCATCCATTGCGTGCTCGCATCATATAGGAAATAAATGGAGAACGCTAGGAACGCCACAAGCTAATCTGTAGAATTTGTTTGCAGTTTTGAAAAGGAATTTTCATATGATACATTCTAGTCGTAACGAAATGCTCTCCTAACTGGGTTTCGGATAAAAGGTATCATTCCTCCTTAGAAATGAAATATGGATGATTTGGCATTCGCGATCCGGGCTAATTTCTGTCTAAGTCCCACAAAATGCCGATTTATCTGAAAGACCTGAGGAAACTAGGAGGAAGATCACCTAGTGGGATAAGATTAAGGAAAGCACGACTTTATTGGTAGAGAATGTATTGATAGGGCTATTCTGGTCAAGCCATTTGTGTGTATTTCCCACTTATGGCATTGAGTGGACTAGGGGCATCAACCCCTATTCACTCCCTACCATTAAGTGGAATAATATTGGATGGATCATTGGTTGTTAATCTAGTGAATGTGTGAATAAGGGGTTGGGAATTCAGGAAACCTAAAATAAACCATTTTTGGTTCAGGCACAATTCCACACCTCAAATATTCTCCACAGTCCATTTGGACAAATCGGGGTAACCGATTGACTCATTTAAGTCCAATGTCACCTCCATCATCTCTTCAAGATTGTCTACAGCCAAGTGATTATGACCCAGTTTATATGGATCCACACAACCTTATATCACCCGAGCAAGCATGGGTCCACCCCGTAGATACTTTACAGGCAGAAATGGTCGAGGTCAAGAGAGGAATAGCCCAGATATTGCATGCCCTCTAAAACCCTCTAAGGACGAATCCTAGGCCTGAGTCGGCACCAGCTACAGGGGAATTGGAACAGAATGGAGCTATGGGTTATCATGGAAACTCTTTCTGAGTTAACTCAGGAGAACCAGAGTAAGTCAGGCCAACTGGTAAGAGAGAAGCTTCACCTACCCATCCAAAGGGTCAACGAGGGGCCTATTCCAAGGTCCCTCCTCCCAGGGCAGTGATTGAAGATGAGGAAGAGGAGTTCACTGCACATGTCTAAATAGAGCCTCCAGAGATGGAGAAAGAAAGAAAACTCAGAGAGAAATTAGAGAAGTTGGAGAATATGATTCGAGCGGAAAAAGGCTTAGAAAGTCAAATAGTGGATTCTGATGAAATGAGTTTCTTTTCTGGGGCAAGAATCCCCAAAAAGTTCAAATGGTAAATTGATAAATTTGATGGGTTAGGGGACCCTAAGGCTTATCTCAAAGTCTTCCTTAGCATCATCAAATCATGACAACTTATGGATAACCAGATAGGGCAAGCCTTCATGTTAACCCTATCAGGACCAGCACAAATGTGGCTCACACAGTTGGAGTCATCCCAAACTCAAAATTGGGCAAAAATAGTGAAATCCTTCACTAAGTAGTACTCATACAGCACCAAAGTTGATGTGAAGGGATGAGAGCTTAAGACGTTAAGGCAACAACCCAAAGAAGGATTCACCGCCTTCCTAATGAGGTTTAGAGCCAAGGCCGCCAAGATGGCAGACTGGCCTTCAGAAGCAGAGCAAGTAGAAATATTAATTGAGAACTTGTCAAAGCCTTATTATGATGTTCTCTACTATCAACATCCGCAGACTTTTAATACCTTAATAGCCACTGAAACACGTGTTGAGAATAAGATCCTACGGGATGCACAATATCAAGACATGGGAAGAATGCTAAGGGCAGGCTAGACAAAAGCCATGAAACCAATGTGATAGGTACAGTCCAAAAATCATCGTCATCAGTGAACACCCAACAGTCACAGCCGTTTGTGTTACAATCAAATGCTCCTACTCAGAAGGCTCCTTACCTAAGAAGATAGTTCATAGAATTGGGAATGCCATTGGCAGGAGCATATGAGAAATTGAAGAAACAAGGCATTGTGGGAACTATAGCTCCAAGAGTAATCCGTAATCCTCCCCCACCTTGGTATAAGGACTATGAATATTGTGCTTATCACACTCAAAAAGGACACACAACTAAAAGGTGCTTGTGCCTTCAGTATGCAATCCAAGATCTAATAGACAATAGGACCATTGAAACCGAGGCCAAACATCCTCCCAATGTTATTACCAACCCACTTTTTGATCATGCAACAATCAGTGTATTGGAGGAAAAATCAATAGAAAGTTACCCCACTCAACTTATCAAGCCACAGACTTGAAGAGATCACGTAAATGTCATGGGAGGTAGGACCAAGGTCAATAAAACCCCTGGGAATGTAGAGCCATCAGAAGAAGAGTTAGAAGATGATGATTAGATACCTGCCTTGGCCACAAAGTGAAACCCAAGGCCGAAGATACCTGCCTCGGCCACACGATACCAGAAAGACCTCGGCCACAAAGTGTAAGCCATCTCCAAATATAGTATTAGGTATACGATACCAGAGAGACCTTGGTCACAAAGTGAAACCCGAGACTATTTACCTAATCTAGCATGCAAATAGCAGTTGAGTATGGACTACACAACATGAGTAAGACCTCGGCCACAAAGCGTATCCATTTCCAAATGCAGTCCTGCGGTACACGATACCAGTGAGACCTTGGCTACAAAGTATAACCCATGACTACAACTAATTCTAATACACATAATTAATGCATGAATGCAATATACATATGGCAATCATGGCACCGGTACCACCTCGGCCACGTCGGATTCTGTCACACACACACACACACATCCAAACACACGACAATCATGATATCGGTACCACCTCGACCACATCGGATCCCGCCATACATTTTAATACAATTCATATTATGATCGTAAAATAAAAAATTTAACTAAACATATAATTCTAAGCATGTAAGCAGTTTAATAAAATAAACAATCCAATAATAAACACAGTCCATCCCTCACCTTGTTGATATCTATTTGTTTTAAGGTTCAAGTATGACCACCGATCAATCAATTCAATTTTGGCTTTGGGGCACGTGTGCATCACTTTCCCAGACATAAGGGAATTGTACATCAGTACGCTTCGAAAACATCGGAAGGGTCCCACACAGGTCACCCCCAAAAGGTATAGACATAGTCCCTAGGTGACAGTACTGTCACAGGAAACAACCACCGGAAACAGGGCATTTCCACCAAAAATATCAGACCTATTTCTAGTGGAGGTGACAGAGAGCACATAAGGCTCTAAGTCCACTGGAAATATGCCACCGAAAATAGACCCAGTGGATCCTATAGACTGTTTTCGACAGAGGTACAGGGCATTTCAATAATTTTGGGCTTTTCGAATCGGGCCTGATTACAGGGATTTTTTCCATGGAGTTTGTAGGGGATGTTCCTAGCATCATTATAACCCAAGAAAATCCAATTTTCACTAAGTCGTTTGGGAGACACGTTGATAGAACTATCGAAACCCTAGTTGGTCTTTTGGTATTATAAGTTGTCGGAGCTCACCAAGCTTGATTCGAGCTCCACAACAACACCAGGAGGGTAGAACACCCATACCACAACCCTAACATAGTGTGCACACCAAGATTCTATCCATACCTAGCTTTTTCTAGGTTGAAATGAAGAGAGAGTGGCATGGGAGGTTGTACTTACCTCCGACAGCGATTCCGGCACCAAGGCAACAGCCGGCACGAAGGTAAGCCTCGAATCCCTTCCTCCTTCCTCTTCTTCTTCCTTCCTCTCCTCTTTCTCTCCTCTACTACATTGGGCACAAGGGAAATGAGGAAATAAATCCTCATTTCCCAACTTCTAACTTAAGTTGGGCCTAAGGGTCTATTTGGTTTCGGCCTCTTTTGAACTGATCGGGTCAAGATGAGTTTCAGAGCACGAGGACCCGTACATTTAGGTCCACAAGGTGTTCACATCAAGAGAAAGGTGTGGAGGATGATTTGGGATCATCCGATACCATTTACAACGCGAGTGGTGGGACCCACGGGATCGAAACCTCTATAGCAGCTAGTGGACCCACCAAAAATAGGCATCAGATTCATGCTCAGGTTGGTTTCGGTGTCTTGATAGCTTGCTGTCCCATGGTTGGTCTCACATGAGTGGTTACCCTCAGACATGTCCGAGGCTTTTCGAAAATTATGATGTATGCCGAAAATCAAGTGTGGGGAGTCAGGTCACTTACCATCTGGGATCGAAAGGTATGAATCCCTTCCAGTTAGATAGGCATGTGATGCATGAACATGTGGGGTCATCTCTATCCATTTGGTAATATGCAGCTGTGAGCCAAAATCCGATTGTACTTTTGATCTCCGATCCAAGGCCTATCATAACAGTTTAAATTTGATCGGATTAGGGCATGGGTGTAACACTCCCCCCACCTTACAAGAATTTCATCCTCGAAATTGAACGTACCTGGAAAATCAAACAATCCAGGATACCGCTTCATCATTTCATCTTCTCGCTCCCAGGATGCCTCCTGTTTGGGGTGATTCATCCATTTCCCCTTGACGAAGGAAATGGTGCACTTGCAAAGAACAAGCTCCTTTCGATCAACAATCTTCTTTGAAAACTCCACGTAGGCAAAATCCTCAGCTAACTCACGGGGTATGTAAGTCAAGACATGAGTGGGGTCAGGAATGTACTTACTCAACATAGATACGTGGAAGACATCATGTGTACCTTCCAACTCTGGTGGTAAAGTTATCCGATAAGCCGCCAGTCTGATCTTCTCATGTACATCATACGGTCCCATAAACCTTGGATAGAGCTTCCCCTTCTTGCTGAACCGCATCACCCCTTAAACTGGGGAGATCCATAAGAAGAGCTTGTCTCCAACACCAAATTTCAAATGTTTCCTCCTAACATCTGCATAGCTTTTCTACCTAGAATGAACTTCCTTGATTCTTTCTTTGATCACATTCACCTTCTCACTAGTAGCATGTATCAAGTCTGGACCCAAAATATGCCGCTCACCAGCCTCATCCCAATAGAGTGGAGTCCGACATTTCCTACCATATTGTGCCTAGAATGGGGGCATCCCGATGGTGGCCTGATAATTGTTGTTGTAAGAGAACTCAATAAGGGAAATGTGCTCATCCCAACTATAACTCATATCCAAGGCACACGCATGAAGTAGGTCCTCCAATGTATGAATAGTCATCTCCGATTGACCATCGGTCTGAGGGTGAAAGGCAGTGCTGAAAGTCAACTGTGTACCCATAGCCTTCTGCACACATGTCTAGAACTTGGAAGTGAAGTTTAGAACTTAGAAGTGAACCTGGGATCTCGATCAGAGATGATACTAACTGGTACACCATGCAACCTTATGATGTTATCGACATACAACTTGGCAAACTTGTCCATGGAAAATGTAATATTGATCAGGATAAAGTGAGCTACCTTAGTCAAGTGGTCCACAGCTACCCATATGGCATCCATACCCTTCTGTGTATGAGGTAGGCCCATGACAAATTTCATAGTAATATTCTCCCATTTCCACTCTGAAATAGGTAGGGACTGTAATAACCCATGGGGCCTCTGTCTCTCAGCCTTGACTTGCTGGCATGTGAGGTATCTAAATACATGTGTGGCCACATCATTCTTCGTTCATTTCCACTAGTAGGAGCTTTTGAGGTCCTTGTACATTTTGGTGCTACCAGGGTGAATGGAGTATGGAGAGCTATGTGCCTCTCTCAAAACTGTGTCTCGTAATTCACCATCACTAGGCACACACAATCTCCCTTTGAACTCGAGGATCCCACTTTCAGTGATCGAGAAATCTAGGTCCTTTTGGGTTCCTTCTTGGCACTCTACTATCAGCTTCTGTAGCTCTGCATCAGTAACCTGAGCTGTAGTGATCCCATCCACCAGACTAGGTTGTACCACCAATGCTGATGGTGATAAGGTGACACACTCTACTAACAGCTCCAAGTCTAGCTTCCTAGCCTCCTCTAGAAGATACTCAATGGTTAGAGTTAGTAATTGAGATTTTCGACTAAGTGCATCAACTACCACATTGGCCTTTTTTGGGTGATAGTGAATAGTACAATTATAATCCTTCATCAGTTCTAATCAATGCCTCTGTCTCATGTTGAGCTCTTTTTAGGTGAAGAAGTACTTGAGGCTCTTATGGTCACTGAAGATCTCACTCTTCTCACCATAAAGGTAGTGTTTCCAGATTTTCAGTGCGAAAATCACAGCTACCAACTCCAAATCATGGGTGGGATAGTTCTTCTCATAATCCTTCAACTAACGGGATGCATACGCAATGACTTTCCCGTGTTGCATCAATACACAACCCAATCCCAGCTTGGAGGCATCACTATACACAACCATACCACCTATACCGATCAGAATAGTCAAAACTGGAGCTGATACTAACTTTTGCCTTAACTCTTTGAAGTTTTTCTCACAAGTATTAGACCACTCAAATTTTACACCCTTCCATGGGAGTCAGGTCATCGGAGTAGCAATGGGGAGAAGTTCTTGATAAACCTCCTGTAGTATCCGGCCAATCCTAGAAAACTACGTATGTGTGTTACACTCTTGGGAGTCTCCCATTCCAGTACTGCCTTCACCTTACCTGGGTCAACCTCTATACCCTTGGTTGAAACAATGTGGCCCAAGAATACCACTTGTAACCACCAAAACTCACACTTGCTGAATTTGACATAGAGTTGCTTCTCTCTTAGCCGTTGCAGTACCAACCTCAAGTGAACAACATGTTCCTCTGCACTCTTGGAGTAGACCAAAATGTCATCAATGAATACTATCACAAACTTATCTAAGACATCCTAGAATACCCGATTCATCAAATCCATAAATGCAGCCGGTGCATTGGTCAACCCAAATGACATTACCAAGAACTCATAATGTCCATACCTTGATCTGAAAGCTATCTTACTAACATCACTATCCTTGGTCCTGAGCAGGTGGTAGCCCAACCTAAGGTCAATCTTGGAGAACACCTTAGCACCCTGCAACTGATCAAATAAATCATCTATCCTTAGCAAAGGATACTGGTTCTTGATGGTTAGCTTATTAAGCTCCCAGTAATCAATGCACAATCTCATACTTCCGTCCTTCTTCTTAACGAACAAGATCGGTGCTCCCCATGGAGACACACTAAGTCTAATAAATCCCTTATTCAGAAGGTCTTGAAGTTGCACCTGCAATTCCTTCAACTCTGTGGGGGCCATGCAGTAAGGGGCCTTTGACACTAGTGCTAAACTGGGGAGTAGGTCTATAGCAAATTCTATCTCTCAATCCGGGCGCAAACCTATCAAGTCATCTGGGAATACATCAAGAAATTCCCTCACCACATCTAGCTCGGTCAATGGCCTAATCTCTATCTTAGTATCCATCACATATGCTAAGTAGCCTTGACATCCCTTATCTAGTAGCTTCTTCATGATATGATAACTTTCTTGGGTTTCTTGGGCTTATCCCCTTAGAACACAAACTCATCATCATCACGAGATTTGAAAATGATAGCCTTCTTTGCACATAGCACACTGGCTCTATATGCAGACAACCAGTCCATTCCTAAAATTATGTCAAAGTCGGTCATATCTAACTCGATCAAGTGAGCATTCAACTCATGGTCACCTATGATCACTGGACAGGGCTCATAAACATAGTTCAAACCCACCACACTTCTTGTAGGGGTGCTCACAGCCAAATATTGAGTTTGTCCCTTAGGTGGAATTCTCATCTTCTTCACAAATGCTGGTGACACGAACGATGCGAGGCTCCTGAATCAAATAACACATGTGCAGGCAATAATGATATCAATAACATACCTGTCACCACACTGGAGGCAGCCTCAGCATCTTCTGCAATCATAGCAAACACTTTGCCTTGTGATCTATGGCCCTGTAGGGGCTGTGTTGGCCTAGGGGCTGAATATGTCTGCTAGGGCCTAGATGGCATAGTGTAGGGTGCATCGCCTGGCCTTCGGTGGGGGCATGTCCTCACCATGTGGCCTTACTGATCACAATGAAAACATCTCGGGCCCAATTTCGAAGACTGAGATACAGCACTAGATCGGGAGGACTGGGAAGTTTAACTTGCATAGGGCCTCCTAAACTACACTGAAGTTGGGTTGGCGTAGGGCACTCGGAAGGGTTTGCTGCCTCACCTAGAATCAGTAGACCCCATTGGTCTCTTTCTCGTCCTTTGTTGAGCCATCTAGTTATCCCTATGCCGGTCTTCAATAGATTTGGCCACTTGGACCACCTCAATGTAGGTTTGTAGTTTCAACCCCATAATGGTTGACCTAATACCTGGCCTCAACCCTTTCTCAAACTTCTTTGCCTTGCCTCTATCACCTCTCAAATGCTTAGGAGAAAAATGGAATAGCTCCTCAAAGTACTGCTGATACTCGAGCACCGACCAGGGACCTTGAATCAACTAAGAGAACTCACTCTCTTTCCTATCCCAGAAGCTTTCTAAAAAATAGTTCTCAAAGAAGGCCCCTTTGAAATCTACCCAAGTGGGGTTCAGGTTACTAGCCCTCAGAATAGGCTCGGTGGCACTCCACCAATCATCTGCTTCATTATGTAACTGATAGCCTGCACATAAAATTTTCTGCTCATCGGTGCAACCCATCAGTCTAAAAACCTTCTCCATTCCACCAATCCATCTTGATGGATACAACGGGTCTCACCCCACATTGGAGAAATATGGGGGCCTAAGCCGTTGAAACTTCTCCATCATTTTTGTCAAATCTATCCAGCCCTCTACATGGGCTTGAGCTTGTTCTGGCATTGGATCTTGCACATGCCCATGCACCTGTGCCTTGCTAGATGTTTGAAAGGTAGCTAATGCAGCGGGTATTGGAACGGGTGCCGGTGGAGTAGGAGGTGCAAGCAGTGCATTGTGGGCTTCCATTGCCACTTGGATTCTATTATCGATCCCGGCCATAAACTGATTTTGTCTTTCTTCCACTTCTCGCATCATGCTATTCATAATGGATGCCACATCCTGGGCCATAAGTACAAGCGAGGCAGGTGGCGTATTATGGGGTCTACCTCGATTCCGTGTAGGGGAAGCAGGAGGTGACGGGCGTGATTGGGATTGGGATCGGGATTTGGTGTTCTGACGTGACATGATTCCTGTGAAGGAATTCAATTAGTACACATGCATAAACAAGGTTGCATGTAATTGGAACACACGCATACACAGTGGGTCCCACACATACACAATTGGAAAAATTAGGGTTAGGCCATGCATAAATCGGGTCCACACATATTAAGATCCGATCGCGTACACATCCCAAAGAGGCACACCATCAAAGGAAATGAATTAAAACCTTAGATTTGGAAAAATAAAACGACTTATTTTCCAAAAGTGTCCACCTGAAATAGGGGGTCAAATCACCAGAAATATGGTTTAATCCACCAAAAATATCAGTGGTATTTTCGGTGAGCAAAACAGAGGCCAAACTTCAACTCTTCCTTTCATCGGAAATAGGCACCGGAAGCAGGCCCAGTGTTTCCGGTGGCTTGTTTTCGGTGGCACCAAACCATCTTTAAATAGGCTCAGGTCTTGGTTTATTCACACAAAACCCTATTTACTCTTGTGAGAAAGGTGTGGAAACTGTCAAGGAGCCTTTTGCTACCCATTCCCTACCTTCCTTGCACTATTCCACGATCGATTGGAGCCGCATTCGCATCCAAGGTATATTTTTTCTCTCTGTAACCTAATTTTTGTGATTTTCTTCTCTATAAGTTTTGCATATAACCATTTAACTAGGTTTTCTATTCCAAATCCTTAGGAATCATCTTGCAACAATGTCTGGGCACTGTGTACGTAACCGATGTGCTCTTATACAAGAGGAGCAAGATGCCGCTGAGCAGTTCAACCCAATCCTGTTCCGCTCTATGGTTGAGCAAGACTGTTGGGTGTTCTTTGAGCTCCGTAACATCGACCCAGGAGTCTATGTGATGACCAACGACTTCCATGCATTTTGTCTTCGTTAAAGGTTTGAGGAGATCGGGTGGTACCGCATCCTAAAACCCAACCGATACTGCTACCCCACATTGGTCAGGCTATTCTATTCCAACATAGAATGCCTGAACCGGGGCACCGAAGAGATGCAGATCACATCCTATGTGAAGGGGGTGGAGATCTCCTTTGACATGGGGCAGTTGGCCATCATTCTGATGGTTAGCAATGCCAGTGACCTAGTGTTCTGCCCACCTCGGACTTCGACATATGAGTTTCAGAGTCTCGATACCTTTCAAGAGATCAATGACATGCTGACTATGGAAGCCAAGGGATGGAACCATTCAGTCAACTATTTTACTACTCCAAAGGTTGTCTACCGTGCGATTCAACTGAATGTCCTCCCCACTTACGGACACTATAACAAGGTATCCGCCCTACAAGCCTATGTGACATACTGTGTGTACATGGGGGTGCAGATATGTCTACCTTACCTCCTAATGTGGACCATGGGGATTCGATCTAAGGGGCAGGATCGCTGAGTAGGGAATCTATGCTACTGAAGGATATTACTAACATATTCTGCCGCTTTTGGGTGGACTTAGAGGGTGAGGCACACTTGGGTGAAGAGGTCATAGACTTCAACCAAGACTTACTGAGGAAGATGACCATAGATCTGAGGGAGGTGACACCCATCCCAGGAGAGGGTCAGCAACTGATGGAGGTAGAGGGTGGCGGTGCCAGTGATGTTGGTGCAGGAGGAGAAGTTGCTGGGGTTGGTGGGGCTCCACCACCTGATCCCCAGGCTATAGGTTCTATGGTAGCTTCTACATCTCAGAGCACTAGGGGTGCGAGGCCTTATGGTCTCAACGATGTTATGGCCCATCTAGACACCACTATGTCACTGATGCGGAGTATAGATGGCTGCCTTGAGAGCATGGACAAGACCTATTGTCTTATGAATAATAGAGTGGCCTCCCTAGAGGCAGAGATGCAGTGGATGGTCTTCCATCTCAGTATTCCAGTGCCTCCTCCAGGAACGCATGATCTAAACTAGGCTTAGGGCTAAAAATAGAATCAACAATAGCAGTAGCAGGAGTAGCGGCATGTTTTCCACTGTAGCCTTTAGGATTTCCATTTTCTTGTTTTTATTTGAGTCTGATGTTTTAGGTTTAGTTGAACTTTTACATTATTTCATTTGCTTCAGTTGTTTAATTTCCTAGAATTAGGTAAGTTAGGATTCCTACTTTCAGTACTTTATTTTTCTCATGGAAGTGTAAGCTGTGTATTCAAATTCTTTATTATAATGAAACGGCTTTAACACCTATGTTTGTCTCCTAATTGTACAATTTCTATTATTATTGTCTTGAGATTTTTATTTAATCCTAGTTTCTCTAAAATCATGGTTTGGTTAAGATTGTGAGTTAAGGCAGAGCATCGAGCTCTTATACCATAGCTGTCACACCCCACTCCCGGCAGACCCAACTTATCATTAGGAATACCACTGGTGTGAGTAAGACACGTACCTATCTTACAACCTACTAGGATCTCTGATAGCAGTACCTTAACATTTTCACAATCTCACATCACAACCCAATATAAGTAGTTGAATCAGAGTATAGTAGCGAAATTATAAGTAAAATGGGGAAACATCTAATGGTAATATAATAGCAATAACCAGGTTATTCTGTTACATTCATCCAAGACATATACTTATAACCTTAAGAATATATACAATCCACAGCTATATCCAAAAATATCAAAATATGATATACAATCTCACGGTGTGGCGTAAGCACAATGGTCGCAAGCACAGTCCTGGTCGTGCTCCTCCACTTCTGGCATCCACCAGTCGCTCACATCGTACTCCGACCTAGAAGATATAGGATCACCCGCCATCGGCACCACGATACCTGCATCATCATCTAAAAAGGGGTGTATATGTGGGGTGAGCTTTCCAACTCGCTCGATGAGGAGTGGGGTCAAGCACATCCAAGCAAGTTAATTACAGTAATATTTATGATGCATGATTATGAAAATTAAACACATAGTCCATGATGCTCGTGATGCAGTTCATTTATTTATTATCTACCTAACAATACAACTAAGTCTGGTAAATGCTACTACAGTGCATTAGACTATATCCCTAGTCTCGGAAACGACATCGATTACTCAGCGATACAAACCCTAGTCGTGATTAGAAGCTTGTCGGTCCCCGTATGCATCCATGGGTCACCCAGCAAATCCCTGATAACCTCCTCCTGACAGTCACGACATCGGTAATACATCGACCATGCAGGACAGGTTCCTGCCTCCGGTAACAATCACATCGTACTGCGGGAGTGGCACTTCAGGAAGGCTCATCAAACATACCACAATGGGTTATCCAACACCTCAACCCCTGCTAGCAAGGGTGCATATCATAGGGAGTGATACCTACCCACATATATACTACATGCCTTCATAATGATATAGTTAGTATGGATTACACGATACCAGAGAGACCTCGGCCACAAAGTGTAACCTATCTCCAAATATAGTCCTGGGTACACGATACCAAAGAGACTTTGACCACAAAGTGAAATCCGAGACCGTTTACCTAATCTAGCATGCAAATAGCAGTTGAGTATGGACTACACAACACAGGCAAGACCTCGGCCACGAAGCGTATCCATTTCCAAATGCAGTCTCAGGGTACACGATACTAGCGAGACCTTGGCCACAAAGTGTAACCCGCGACTACAACTAATTCTAATGCACATAATCAATGCATGAATGCAACATACATACAGAAATCATGGCACCGGTACCACCTCGACCACGTCGAATTCCGTCTCACACACATACACATCCAAACACACGGTAATCATGGTACCTATACCACCTTGGCCGCACCAAATCCCACCATACATTTCCATACAATTCATATCATGATCGTAAAATGACAAATTCAACTAAACATGTAATTCTAAGCATGTGAGCAATTTAATAAAAATAAACAATCCAAAAATAAACATAGTCCATCCCTCACCTTGTTGATCTCTGTTTATTTTAGGGTTCAAGTACGGCCACTGATTAATCAATTCAATTTTGGCTTTGGGGCACGTGCATGTCACTGTCCTAGAAACAAGGGAATCATGCATCAGTATGCATCGAAAACATTGGAAGGGACCCACATAGGTCACCCTAAAAAGGTACAGACATAGTCCCTAGGTGACAGTACTGTCACTGGAAACAACCACCAGAAACAGGGCATTTCGAACAAAAATATTAGACCTGTTTCTGGTGGAGGTGACAGAGAGCACATAAGGCTCCAAGTCCACTAGAAATATGCCACCAAAAATAGACCCAGTGGATCCGGTGGACTGTTTTTGGTGGAGTTAAAGGGCATTTCAATAATTGGGAGCTTTTCGGCTCGGGCCCGATTACAGGGATTTGTTCCATGGAGTTTGTAGGGGATGTTCCTAGCATCATTCTAAGCCAAGAAAATCCAATTTCCACTGAGCCATTTGGGAGATACGTTGATTGAACTATCAAAATCCTAGTTGGTCTTTTGGCATTACATTTTGTCAGAGCTCACCGGGCTTGGTTCGAGCTCGACAACAACACCGGGAGGGTAAAACACCCATATTACAACCCTAACATGGTGTGTACACCAAGATTCCATCCATACCTAACTTTTTTTAGGTCAAAATGAAGAGAGAGAGTGGCATGGGAGGTTGTACTTACCTCCGGCAGCGATTCCAGCAACAAGGCGGCAACTGGCACCAAGGTAAGCCTCCAATCCCTTCCTTCTTCCTCTTCTTCTTCCTTCCTCTCCTCTTTCTCTCCTCTCCTATTTGGCCACAAGGGAAATGAGGAAATGAATCCTCATTTCCCAACTTATACTTAAGTTAGGCCTAAGGGTCTGTTTGGTTTGGGCCTTTTTTGAACCAATCAAGTTAAGATGAGTTTCGGGGCACGAGGACCCGTACATTTAGGCCCACAAGGTGTTCACATCAGGAGGAAGATGTGAAGTATGATTTGGAATCATCCGGTATCATTTACAATGCGAGTGGTGGGACCCATGGGCATCAGAACCTCGACAATAGCCAGTGGACCCACCAGAAATAGGCATCGAATTCATGCCCAGGATGCTTCCGGTGGCTTATTTTCAATGGCCAAGATAGCTTGCTATCCCATAGTTAGTCTCACATGAGTGGTTGCCCTCGGACATGTCCAAGGCTTTTCGACAATTATAATGCGTCCCGAAAATCAAGTGTGGGGAGTCTGATCACTTACCGTCTGGGATCGCAAGGTATGAATCCCCTCCAGTTAGACAGGCATGCAATGCACAAATATGTGGGGTCACCTCTACCCCTTCGACAATGTGCAGTCACGATCCAAAATCCAATCGTACTTTCGATCTCCGTACCGAGGCCTGTCACAACAGTTCAAACTTTACCGGATTAGGGCGTGGGTGTAACACTACTAAGTCAACCGATGGGGATACCACTGATAAAAGCATCAAGTCAAGTGTCAAGTCTGTCATCAAGTCAGTTGTCGAGTCATTTGTTGAGTCGTCTCTTTATGATTATATGGTTGTTTTCCCTCTTGAGGAAAGTCCAAAGTCAGTGTATGTCAAGTCTATTACTCCTTTAATGAATGAAATTTCTGATTCCATGACTTGCCTCCTTTTTTAATGATGATCTTAATTAATTTCATAACCTAATAAGAAAATGCAAACCAAAGAAATCCCAACCCATCCATAAGGATACTCAGGTTATTAACCTAAGAATCGACCAATGCCTTCAAGAGGTAAAAATCGGCACTACCCTAGATGATGAAGAAGCAAAGTAGATGATTGGTCTTTTGAAAACATTCGCTGAAGTCTTTGCCTAGTCTTATGAAGATATGCCTGGGATAGACCCCAACATTGTGCAACATCCTTTGCTGACCTACGCCAGGGCAAAACCTGTCAAGAAAAAGCTCAAAAGAATGCGTCCATAATAGAGTGAAAAGATCAGAGAAGAAGTTATGAAATAGTGGAATGCAGGAGAAAGATGGAAGGGTATGTATGTGTGTTGATTTTCAGATGATGATACAAGGAGGCATGCCTTATTATCATGTATTATCAGGATACGATCAAATGAACACACACCCAAAGGTCATAAGAAGTCAGCCTTCACCACTCAGCAGGGAGCTTATCACTTCCAATTGATGCCCTTCAGATTGAAAAATGTCGAGGAAACTTGTCAGCTGCATGAACCAATCTTGGATCAAGGATCCCATTTCTGGGGCAAAGCATCGAGGGGCACCAGTCTGTCACCTACAGGCCACTAACCTAGTGGGGCAGTGGAAGCAGTCAACAAGAATGTCAAAGCCACCCTTAACCAAAAAAAGAAAAAAAAAACAAAAACAAAAAACAAAACAGAAAAAAAAAAAAACAAAAAAAGAGAAGAAAGAAATTGGATGAGACTCATAAGGATTAGGTAGACAAGTTGCCACTTGCTTTGTAGGCATATCAGGCTTCTATACGATTCTTGATTGGGGGCAACTCCTTTTACATTGGTATATGGGGTTGAGGCAATACTACCAGAAGAGATTCTGGTACAACCTTTCAAGGTACTTTTGCATAGCCAGTTACCTGAAGGAGAATGGGTAAAGACCAGGCATGACAAGCTCAGTTTTCTAGATAAAAGGATTATAAAGGCCATGGATAATCTGAAAAAAAAATATCAACTGAGAATGGTAAGGGCCTTCAACAAGAATGTGAAACTCCGTCGCATAGAAGAGGGTGAGCTTGTTCTTCAAGAGCAAAGAGCCCCAATTCATGACCCAAGAGAAAAATTTAGGCCCAATTGGAGTGGCCCATTCACTATCAAAGAGATTCCACTAGGCAAGACTGTGAAACTCATGAACCTCAATGGCGAAGAAATACCTGGACTGGTCAACATGGATCAACTCAAGAGATATTATGGCTAAAAGGGTGAATAACTTGAACTACGCCAGACCTGATTCCTCTCTAGGGATATGTAGGAAACTTGATATGTGCAAGTGCGGTCTCAACCATCTCAAGGTAATAAATTGGCTCCTAGATTACTAACCAAAGTATCTTAAAAAGATCATCATAGCTTGTGTCCCCCAAGAATCGCCATTTTGCATGCAAGGCAATTAGGCATCTGTCATCCGTCTATGGCCCTCAAAATTCTTATCTAGAATTTCATTCCCCAAAATTCACCGCTTGGCACTAGTAATCAAGGCTAGTTCATTCCTCACCCTTGATTGGTAAAAAACAAAAAGAAAGCTTGATGCAATAGTGGTAAAAATTTTGTTTTTGTTGTATGAGTAGTTGATGAGTAACCTTTACCAAAACAAAAAAAAAAAAAAAAAAAAAAAAAAAAAAAAAAAGAAGAAGAAGAAGAAAGAAAAAAAAATCATCTCTTTGTTTGTTACCAAAAAAAATCATGGATTCTTTGGATGTGATCTTGGACATTGAGGCACCAGGACTGTGGGAATCTATGAACATGTTGGATACATGAAGCTACATCATCACTTACTCCAACAGCCTTGCATGGTCTCCCCACCCAAAGGTAGAGTAGTTTTCAATCATCTTTGAAGGACTATTAAGAAGAAATCCAAAGCTTCTTCAAATGGGGGGAAAAGGAAATGAAGCAATTCACTAGCTATGGAAGATTGACATTCTGAGGGTTGCCAAGATCTTCACCGAATACTTGTCATTAGGAGGAATCCATTGGCAGAGAACGCGGGGTGTATATCTGTTTTGCATGTTCTTCAAACTCTCGGACTTGGGTCATTATCGGTCCTTATGGAAGTAGTAAAGTAACTGAAGGAAGAAAGTGACACCGTCTCTGTAGTTCTTGCAAAAACACTCAGGGGATTTGACAACACAACCCCAGTTTCTGGCCTGCCTATCCTATCTTTGGTCTTATGGGTATGAAAGTTATTTCCCATTTTGATGGATTACTCAGCAAGGTGATATTTGGATTTTCAGGTTATTCCAGTTATTCTAATGAAGACTTGAGTTATGGAATTAATCGTGCCTTAAAATTCAAACTCATGAACCAAAAAAAAAAAAAAAAAAGATTTTCAAAATGCCAAAAGATAAGTTTTCATTCCAAATAAAATGCCAAGCATAAAAACAAAAAATGAACATGGGGAGGGAAAAAGAAAAAAAAAACCAGATCTATGTCTTGCAGGAACAATAGGGATAGACCTCTAAGGATCACCATCCTCATCGGTGCCATACTCAGAGCTATCTATGGAAGTCATCAAGTTACTAGATGTGATAGTATAATGTGCTAACCGCAAACTCGTAAGCTTTGCAGTGAGGTTCTCAATCTGGGTGACCTGGTCGGCATTCTACTCCCTCAGAGAAGCAATCCACCCATCCAGGGAAGCACAAAAGATGGTCAAAGCAAAGAGTAATAATAAAAAAAAAAAAAAAAAAAAAAAAAAAAAAAAAAAAAAATTTCAAAAATCAAAGCTCAAGAATCAAAAGTCAAGAGTCAAAGATCAAAGAATTAAAGATCCAAAGTCCAAAAAATCAAGAAATCAAAAATCCAAAGATCAAAAATAAAAAATAAAAAGTCTCAAGTTTCAAAAATCCCAAAAAAAAAATCCAAGAATAAAAAAATAAAAAAATCAAGAAGTAAAACTCCAGAATCAATAATCAAATCTCAAGTTTCAAAAATCAAAAGTCAAAGGTCAAAATCAAAATCCAAATAAAGAAGAAAAATTCCAAAATCAAGAATCAAATCTCAAGATCAAAGATCAAAGACCAGAAATCAAAATTCTAGAATGGCATGAGAAAAGATTGTCAAACAAAAATTCAAGAACGGCATGAAAAAAGATTGTCAAACGAAATCGGCATGAGAAAGGATTGCCAAACCAAATCGACATGAGAAAAGATTGCCAAACCAAAATTCAAGAACGGCTTGAGAAAAGATTGCCACACCAAATCGGCATGAGAAAATATTGCCAAACTAAAATTCAAGAACGGCATGAGAAAGGATTGCCAAACCGAATCGGCATAAGAAAAGATTACCAAACTAAAATTCAAGAACGGCATGAGAAAGGATTGCCAAACCAAACTGGCATGAGAAAAATTGCCAAACTAAAATTCAAGAACGGCATGAGAAAGGATTTTCAAACCAAGTACTAACATCTTCTACAGGGAGGGCTTAAATCTCTATAAAACGATGGTTCAACATTTTCTAACAGGATCGAAAGGGTTCAAATTTCTTTCCTACAATCGGCAGCCCAGGTAAGATTTTAAAACATTGAAGTAGTTAAGAGATATTACCTACTATATTTTCAACTCTGTCATTAGTGAGCAAGATGATGGTAATACATTTTCTATGCCCTTAGACACCCAATTTTGTCACCCGCCCTCGGCTATGATGACTTACAGATCTTGGACACTATCTTTGCCTCCAATCAACAGAGATGACAACTGACTAAGGTAACTATTCCCAAAAGCATCCCAAACCTATCCAAAATTCCCAGAAATCTCATATGGGAGAAAAGAAGGGTCCAATTATGGCATTTTATATAAGAAGGAATTCGGTCCTATGTGACCATACAAATGCATAGTACTCAAAATCACGATTCTAATGATATATGGTACGTCAAAATTGAACCATCGGATCTCCCGTAATCATTACCAGAAGTTACTCTATGAACACCCAAACCCTGCCCAAGCGAGCACCCATGTCTTGCCTTGAGTGCCCAAACCCCACCCATGCGAGCACCCACGCCTTGCCTTGAGTGCCCAAACCCCACCCATGTGAGTTCCCACACCTTACCTTGAGTGCCCAAACCCCTCCCATATGAGCAGCCACGCCTTGCCTTGAGTGCCCAAACCCCGCCAATAAGAGCACCCATGCCTTGCCTTCAGTGCCCAAACCCCGCCTAAGTGAGCACCCACGCCTTATCCTAAGTGCCCAAACCCTGCCCATGCGAGCACCCATACCTTACCTTGAATGCCCAAACCTCACCCATGTGAACTCTCATACTATGCCTTGCACCCCTACCCAAGCCCCACTGTGCCTAGCCAAGCCCCGCATGTACCTGACTAAGCCCCATGTGTACCCGACCAAGCCCCGTGCATACCCGATCAAGCCCCGCACATGCCCAACCAAGCCTAATGCATACAAGACCAAGTTCCAACACCCATTTCAGAGTTCCAGCAACCATGTCGGAGTTCCTACACCCGTGATAGAGTTCCCTCACCCATGATGAAGTTCCAGCACCCATACCCGAGCCCCAGCACCCCAATCGGACCTCTGGCACCTCTGTTGAAGCTCCTGCACCCCCATCGAAACCTTCAATACTCCCTTAGGTGATCGAAATCCCTCTTCTGATTATAGGTTTAGAGAAGGAATTCCCTCTTCACCCGCATGTGTATCCTACACTGCCCCGCTAGTATACCCTACACCGTGGCCTCCCATTGATCCAAAAATGAATCTTTTTACCTTACTGGTCCAAAAAAATTATCTTTCACCACATTAGTTTAGAAAAATTACTTTTTACTATCATTGGTTAAGGAATTTTCTGTTTCCTCCCCATTGATCGAAAAATTCTATAAATATCCCCCCTCCTTTGATTTTTCACACCAACACATACCACAACAACCCAAGTCTCTTAGTGATCAACCTATAGTAGAGAAGCTCTGCCCTCTCTCCTCCCCTCCCCATTTGAGGTCTTCCAAGTCTTCGGAGAGATCTTCATAAGATCCTCGAAATGTTCTTCGGGCCTTTGGGACTCTTCAATCATTTGCTTTCTTTGAGTGAGATTTTTAGAAAAAGTTTCCTCCTAGCCCTCCCTTAGCCTATCCCTAACAGAAGCTCTGTCTGAGTGCCACCTCAGCCTAGCCCTCCTATAGCCTATCCTTAGTGGAAGCTCTGTCTGAGTGCTACCTAAGCCAAAACCTGAAAGTAGTTCATCCCTAGTGGAAGCTCTGCTGGAATATCACCTCAGCCTAAGCCTGAGAATAGCCTTCCCTAGCCAAAGCTCTGTCAAAATTTAAATCTGAAAGTAACCATTCCCAGCTGAAACTCTTTCTAAATATTATCACAGTCAACATCTCTCGAGAAAGGAAGTTAGAGGTTAAGACCATTTTCCCCTAGGTCGAGAGAATCCACAAGAAAGTTCGTACTAGCATCAACCAGGGGGTCCACCCCTCTTGACCCAAAACAGGGATTAAGCTCAGGTATAATTTCTTAACAGAATTAGCATAATGTAGACTTTATATAGACATTGTTTTAGTGTACATAGTTATTTAAATTCAGTCAATGTATATGTGTGATAACTTAGCCATGAATATGGAATAAGAATAATTGTGAAAAATGTTCGTTCTTAAGCATCTAGTAGGAAGACCAGTTAAACCGGGTAGTTAGGTGCCTAACACCTTTCCAACTCTACAACATAACACTTACCCTAAATCTCTAGACCAGACCAACTTTCGGGCCCTTTTCTCAAGAATCGGGTCCTAGGCCCACAACCCTAGGTGGCAACTCCAAACCCTTTTGCATGATCCCGATTCCGGTATTGGACCATCATTAAACCCCCATCTCGAATGATGAATTTTACACTCCTACGAAATAGGCCTCCACGTATCTTTAAGCGAAAATACGGCGATGCGGGGCCCACAGGGTAAGCACACACGACACACCCCTGCCTCATGAAAGAGGAAGAGAGGAGAGAGGATGAAAATGATGATGTAAGTCCTTTTCCCTCCCCAAATGGGAGAAGAGAGATCTCGTCTCCGGCCGCTACCCTCACACACAAATAGTTGCCCTAGGCTGTGTTCATGGTCTTCTAGCAATTTTGGTGTGTGCCGGGATTTTGGTGTGGGGTGTCAGGTCACTTACTGTGTCAGGTCACTTACCGTGTAAGACCAAAAGGTACGAATCCCCTCCAATTGGACTAACAAACGATGCACGAACATGTGGGATCATCTCTCCCCCTTCGAAAATGGGCAATTGTGAGCCAAAATCCGGTGGTATTTCCCACCTCTGGTCCGAGACCTATCACAACAGTTCAAATTAGACCGAGTCAGGGCACGAATGTAACACACATGCACACACACACACATGCACACACATAGAGTGCTTCTCTAGTACTTCCTTATTTTTGGTATTAAAAATTTTATTTATATATATGATAATATTACCATTCTCTTATGTATGACAAAGCATCTGTACTCCACCACCACCACCACTTGTATCTTACACCTCACTATGAAAGCTCTAAAGCTTCACAATGAGTAGCATTTCGATCAAGATGACACCATCTTGGACTTCTTAAGTAGAGTCCCTGTATGTGTTGGATTGATTATGGGAGTGAAGGAAAGTTAAAACCAGACCAAAGACAATTCATGCATGTCTTATTGTGTGTTGCATATAAATCACTGTGCCTCCCTCTACGGGTATAAGTGCATGGGGTGCTATTTATGATCTCTCTCTCTCTCTCTCTCTCTCTCTCTCTCTCTAGTAAAGAGTTAAAAGTATGAGGTTCAACATACACTAACAGTCGTGATTTAAATACTCTATGTGGTAGAGAAGGTGGTGCAGGACTGAAGAAATTGAGAAACCCTAGAGGGAGAACTACTATTATCACTATGAGCACATTTATGTGTGAAATCTTAGGTAGTAAAACATGCATTTTTACATATTTAGAATGAAGCCACCTTGGGTTTTACTCTCTTTTTTACAAGTTTTCTACTTTCAAGGCCTTAAGGACTATTGGGAGTTGTATCTCCAATTTTACACGCAGAGAGGTCTTGTTTCTTTTCATGGTTGCAAAGAGGATAAAATTCTAAGTAAGATAGACATGTTGCATTAAAAATACATGTCCTTTTGGTCACTCGTATAAGTGATTATCCTTTTCAGGCCAGAAAAAGAATAATGGATCAGAACTGAACTGAGATGCAGAACCAATCTGTTTGCAAGTGTCCCAAGTGTACAAGAAATATTCCAAATGCCAACAAGGATCGATGGACCCCCTTTGAGTGATTGAAGATTCTTTTTTGGTAACAACAACTACCTAGCATAGTTGGTGAGTTGTGGTGTGCAACAATCCCTTGCTTACTAGGAGGTCTTAAGTTCGAACATCTTGCCTGCTATTTTTTTGAGATTTTTTTATATTTGTCCAAGCTCCTCTCTCCCCTACTTTCTTTCCTATTTTCTCTTTTTTCTCTCTTCTCTCCTAATTTCCACCTCATCAACAAGAATCTCAAAAAATCCCCTAAACTAGGAAAACAAAAATTGTTGTACTCCATCCCATTCCCTATATAAGAGAGTCGACCAATAGAAGGGAGGACACACTTCTCTTTTAGGGTTTCCTCTCTTCCTCTCTTCTTCTAGGTTTTTAGTTGTGCTCTTTTTTTCTCTTTAGTTCTTTGTCTTAGTTTTTTTATGCAAGCACTTTTGTAATTTTTTTTTGTTTTTATTAATGCAAGTCTTTTATTAGGAAGCCTTTTATGTTATTGTTCATGTTATTTAAAGGTTTAATAATTTTAATTTCTAGTTCTAGGCTTAGTTTTAGGTGACAAGAACAAGCTATGGAGCATCTCTTTCAAGTTTAGTTTTTCTCTTCATGATTTGTTTTCTCCAGGCCTAGCAATTTCATATTTGATTTAGTTCAGATCTGGTTTTTAGGGCTGGTAGTTTCTCAAATCAATCAAGTTATTTTAATTCAAGGATTGAAGTATGGAAGTTCAGGTAAGTAGGCTTCTACAGTAGTCTTCTTACCCCCTTCTCATTCCCTCTTCTTTCTCCCCATCATTCTTAAATTAGGTTTTAAATTTTTAGTTTTACATTATTGATCTCCCTTTCCCCCAAGGTCCTTGGCTAAATGCATGTGTTGACTTTGCACCTCTCTAGCCATGGAACCATCCTTTTATTACATTTACTTTCAATCGTTTACTTTGCCTCCCTTCCCCGAAATCCAAGTAGAAAAGTCCTTGTAAGAATACTCTCTGGTCAAGTAGGGAAGCCTGTACTATTCATGGTGCATCCCTCGAACTAAGTAGAGATACTCACTTGTGTGCCTCTCTCTAGCTTTGTCCCCTTTATTTGCACTTTTATTTACTTTTCAGCACTTTTTATTTCCAGCACCTTTACTTTCAATTATTTTCTTTTTAATTACATGGTTTGAGTATTTAAATTCCTAGATGACGAATGGTTAGGTCTTTCAATTTTTATTGCAATTCTAATTTCCAATTTCCCTAGTTGTGTTGGTTATAATGTTTTTAGATGCATTTGTGTTAGGACGGTAGTAGAAGTAGATCGCCATAATCAATCGTTACGCTCTCGCATTACTAAAAGAAGCCCAAAATAAAGTTGCTACTCTCCTTGTGTTCGACCCATTAGATACACTGATCCTTACGCTTGCCGTTACTTCTAAAATTCAAACAATTACTACCACCACCCATATTGTTGTTGATCTAATTACCATCATTGGTCCAAGGAGCACTGATGATCGACAAGATAGCTGCAGCTAGGGCTGCCATGAAATTAGGGTTGGTGGCAATAGCTATGGTGACTGTCTCAACCATGGAAGGGTTTCACTACTGCCTTGCTAATTGCAAAGAAGGTGGTGCTATATTCATAGGCAACTTAGGAGACATGAAAGTGCGTTGGCCTGCTAGGAGTTGGGGGTACCCATGGCCTTGAAGAGGTAGAGGAAAGGGTGGTGGTGGTCGTTGGAATGGGTGGCCATGGTGTTGTGGGATATTGGGATATTGGGAAACTATTTAATATTAAGAACATTAAAAAAAAAATCCGAAAATGTTTTCAGCAGGGAAGCACAGAGAAAACTATCAAATATTAAGAACACTTAAAAAAAAAAATTCAAAAAAGGTTTTCAGTAGGGGACCATAGAACACACTATCTTCTTCAATAACTAAAAAGAGGAAGAAGAATTACCATGGGTGGGAGTAGGCCGCAAGTGCTACAGTCAAGAATCACTGGAGAAAATCACTCTAACAAGTCTAAACTCTAACGGCTAGAAAAAAAGAAGAAGAAGATGGGAGAGATGAAGGTGGACTGAAGAAGAACCGAGTCACTCTCACTCACAGTCGTGTCATAGCCTCCTCTAAGAATCAAAAGTGAACAGTGAAAAAATCCCTCTTAATGATATTAGGCTTTTTTTTTTTTTTTTTAAGAGCAATTCGAACCAACGGTTCTTAAACCTAAACTGAAACCAAGCCGAACCGAGAAGCATACTCACATACTCAAATCGAATTTGAGCCGAATAAATTTGGTTCGATTTGGTCCAATTAATTATGTTCAGTTTTGGATTTGGTATTCGGTTTCAGTTTGAAATTAACACCCACCTCCGCTGGAAACAACAAATCATTGACGGTGAATGGTATCTTATTTTCTCTCCTCGTATTGAAATGATTCATAGTGTATTGTCAAGTTCTTTATTATGATTTAAGAATTATGATGCTTCAAATTTCATCGTTGGTATTAGAGAATGGATTTGCCACTAGGTTATGGATCGTTTCACAAAATTGAGATCAACCATTTAAGTAGTTTTGATTTGAATATTTTGATTTTGGAATAAATTTTGAGTTTTTCATTATTGGGATCAGCCATTAAAGAGGCTGAAATCAACCATAACATAGGTCGAAATTAGTTATTAAAGAGGTTGTAATAATCCGATAGAACTAATATGGTGCAGTTCATACAGTATGATCTCAAGGTTGAAGAAAGGGACTTAATAGTTTTATTTCATATTTGATTAAGGACTTGTGAATCTACTAAGTTGTTTTTTCTTCTTGGGCTGGGTTTATTTCTTTTAAGTGATTTGGTTGTGGGCTTTAGCCCATATAATTTTTAATTCAAATCAAAAGGAATTGAACCTATTAATGGAGCCCATTAAACTCTATAGCTCATTAAGGTGCTTATTTGAACCAGTACTAAAGTGTATCGAACCAAAAGAAATTGAACCATTTTCAACCAAATCAATTAGGACTTGACCAAACTTGGTTGACTCAAATCCAACCTGGTGGGTCAACCCATGACCCGACTGTCGACTTGAAATTTCGACCCTTTTAAATCCAGTAGTTGCTTGTCAACTTTCTGGCGCTGACCGAAATATTCCAACAAATACCTGTTTGTTAAAAAAAAAAAAAAAAGGTATAAATTTATATAAAAATTTACCCACAATTATTTTTTTGTTTTATTTTATATCTATTTCTGTTTCTAGTTTTTGAATTTCTCTATTTCTATTCTGGAACAGATTTATGTTTCTGTTTTGGAACAGTTTTTTATTTCTATTCTGAAGTAGTTTTCTATTTCTATTCTTTATTTTTTTATATATGTGTTTCCATTCATTTTGTGTCATATCTCTGATAATGTATGTTTTCTATTTCTATTTATGAAAACAAACATATTCATGATTAATAGAACTTTAAGACACAAGAAAACACATATTTAGGGGCAGAAACATAACTTTTAGTGACGAAAATTTGTGTATGATTGAATTATTGCATAAACGAATTTTAAAACAAAAGTTTTGGCAATAATATCTAGTCTTGAGTATGCAAAGGCACATGGGTTCAAGAAATTATGGATAGAATGCGATTAAGCAGCGATGGTGATCCTTATTTCGAAAGGATTGGTCCCCTGGTACATTCAGTATAGATGGAGGGGAGTGCTTCCTTTCATGGAGTCAATTATATGGAAGGTCACTCACTGTTATTGAGAAGGAAATTCATTTGCAGATTTCTTTGAAAAATCTACAGCAAGGCTCGAAATCTCAGCGCTGGTCATTGAGTGGGCAAGGATGTTGTCTATGGATATGGAAATGGATGCAGCACAACACTCAAGATGCCATTTTCCATAGCTATTTTTTCTCTTCTTGTTAGGTTGGGGATAGGCACCCTTCTCCTGCTGATGGTAGTGCCAAAGGTGGGTAAGGTTTCCCGTGTCTCTCAGTCTATTTTTTGTACTTGTGACAATTTGAGATCCATGTATATTTTTTCTTTGTATATTTAATACAATTTAATTTCTAGTGAAAAAAAGTTATTGTATAATCGCTTCCGCTGTGATTCTGTCTTCATTTTAAATCCAATTTTGATTCAGATTTCTCCTATGTTTATCATTTTAGAAAAACTTTAAGATAATATATTGATGACTCTAGTTGCACTAAAATATGGGATAATTAAATTAATGGTGTAATGATGCTATAAATGATCAGATGTTGAAATTTTAGGGATAAAACTAAAAGAATTAGTGATTCGATTGCCGCCAATGTGGATCAGTCATGAGCATTCAAGGTGATTAAACTAAAAATAACTAGATCCAAACATTATTAAAGAAATGACATCATAAAACCCTTAATGTTTTAAGGCATTAAAGACGATTCACATGGTTGAAGACAGTAGGAGTATCCAAAGGTACACTCTTCTCTCAATTGTGTCAAATCTAACTATTAGCCATAAATATAAATGAAATTTTATCCTATAATTATCGTGACCAGTTTAGGGTATTAGGTCATGCAATTAGGTTGAACGAGAGTATCCAAAGGTACACGTTTCATCATGGTTGTGATGGCCATAACTGTTAACCCTAAACATAATGGTGATAATATCAAATCAAAGATAAATTATGAGGCATTATGATAAATCATTAGTCTAACAATTGGGTTGAGATGGGAGTGCCCAAAGGCACACATCTTTGTTTGATTGTTTAGATAGAATTCTAGTCCTAAAGGCTACTTCCAACACCTGTTCAATAACCCACTAGCATGTTACTTTTTTATCTCAAAGGATAAATTGTAATGATGTAATATATTACTCTTTCTAGAATTACAATTCTAGTATTAATGAAACTCAAAACATTATTAATATGTAAGCATGTATTTCTATTCTTTTAGAAGGACCATCACCTATGGTTGTCCCTAATTCCTTCCATATCATTACTGGCTCAAACTATTCAGATTGACACGAGGTGCTAATATACTATCTAACCATTAATATACGCATTAAGAAGCCAGCTGATCTCACTAATAAGAGTACTACAAATGAGATTAGTTTTCATGAGAAGTGGACCCGATCGACCAGTTGTGCCTTCTGTTTATCAAGAAAATAATTGGAAAGATTATTAAATGATCGATTCCTGACTCTAATTATGCAAAGATATATCTGGTGTTTGTTGAACAGCAGTTCTCTATGACAGACAAGTCTCCTGCAGGCACTCTCATGGCCACATTGGTGACTATGAAATATAATGGCAGCAGTGGCATAGCTGATCACATCTGTGAAATGGAGAATTTATCTACATAACTGACCAAGATGAACCAAACATTGAATAAACCTTTCCTAGTTTGGTTGATCCTTTAGTTTCTTCGTTAGAAGTTTGAACCATTCAAGATCCATTACTACACAAATATTGATACATGGGATTTGAATGAGCTTCAAAGCAAGTATGTTCAGGGGAGCAAAGATTGAACCAGGCCGGATGGCAAATGGCTAACATGATGTCATATAAATGAAATAAGGGAAAGAGCTTTAAAGCTGCACCGAAGAAGCAGACTACCAATCCACCTATTGACAACAAGAATTCTGGCAAAGTGAAATGTTTCTTCCTCAAGAAGGAGGGACATCTTCGTAGGGACTGTCAGTCAAGCTTGGCTCTAAAAGAAGGATAATAATTCTGTCCTAGTTTGTTTTCAAACAAATCTCGTCGACGTTCCTTATAATATATGGTGGATTGATTCTGGTGCAGCTGTGCATATATTGAATTCCATGCAGGGATTCCTTTCAACTGGGAGCCCAAGTCCCAATGAGAGTATCATATAGATAGGGAACTGGATGGAGTTTGAAGTTCGAGTAATCGGCACTTGCTGATTCATAATAGATACCGGATACCGGATACTAGCTGGACTTATTGAACACTCTCTATGTCCCCTCTATTTCTAGAAATCTTGTTTCTTTGTCAAAACTTGATTCTGAAAGTTACGACTTTATGTTTGGGAATAATGTTTATGAAGACAATAATCTAGTGTTTACTGGATATTTATTGATGGTCTTTATAGATTTAATTTAGATTCTAATTTTTAAAATTCTTTGCTTACCCTACATGTGAATGTTAGAACTAAATGCAAATCCAATAATAATGTTTTTTCAACCTTATGGCACAAACGTCTAGGTCATATTTCCAGACCTAGGATGGAGAAGTTAGTGAAGGAAGGTGTATTGTCTATTTTGGACTTCACTGACTTTGGTACTTGTATAGATTGCATAAAAGCTAAGCAATCTAGGACAAATAAAGTTGTTGCTACAATGAGTGATGCACTGTTAGGATTAATTCATACAAATATTTGTAGACCATTTAACCCCTACATTACTAGTGAGATGTTTTTCATCACTTTTATTAATGATTACTTATGTTATTGTTACGTCTACTTGTTGAAGAAAAAAATGTCTGAAAGCATAAATGTCTTTGAGACATTTTTTTCCAAAGTCGAAACAAATTGGACAGAAAGATCAAGACCATGAGATCTGATAGAGGGGATGAATATTATGGTAGACATACAAACCTAGGGCAAATTAAGGGATCATTTGCCCGTTTCCTCAAATTGAAGGGTATCACTCCCCAGTATAAACTTCCTGGTACACCTGAATAAAATAGAGTTACAGAAAAACATAATCGTACCTATAAAGATATGATTCGTAGTATGATAAGCAACTCATCATTATCTAAGTTTATGTGGGGTGAAGCTTTGAAAATAGCTGTGTATATCTTAAATGGGGTTCCCAGTAAATCAGTTCCTAAAACTCCTTATGAGTTATGGACGGGAAAGATACCTTATTTGAGACTGTTACATGTATGGGACTATCCAACTAAAGCAAGATTGTATAATTCACATAAAAGAAAACTCGACCCTAGGACCATTAGTTGTTACTTTATTGGATATTGTCAATGGTCAAAGGGATTCAGGTTCTATGCGTCCAAGCATAGTAGGTTTGTGAAAACTTCAACTACTAGATTCCTAAAGGATGAAAACATTAGTGGGAGTGTCGAACCACACAGTGTGGTACTTGAGGAGCTCCGGGTTACAATTTTAGCTCATGTACATCATGATAACATTGTTATTCCACAAATTACCATTGGTAATAATCTTATGGAACAACAAACTACAAAGGGTGCCACTCCATGAGGACGTTGTCACTGAGAACACTGTGGGTTTACCTCCATCTCAGCCAGAGGTACAGGGTAGACCTTAGAGGGTGAGGAAGTCTGCTATTTCAGATGATGATACAGTGTATCTCCAAGAGTCTAAGTTTAATATTGGAATCAAGGATGACCCCTTAAATTTTTCACAAGCTATAAATGATATTGATTCTAATAACTAGGAGCTCATTGAACTACCTTCAGGATTGAAAGTGATTAGTTATAAATGGGTATTTAAGACTAAGCATAACTCGAAAGGTAAAGTTGAACGACATAAAGCCAGATTAGTCGCAAAAGGTTTTACTCAGAAGGAAAGCATTGATTACTATGAGACCTTCTCTTCTGTTTCTAAAAAGTACTCACTTATGATCATTTTAGCATTGGTGGCTCATTATGACCAAGAGCTTTACCAGATGGATGTGAAGATGGCATTCTTGAATAAGGATTTAGAGGAAGTCTACATGAATCAGCCAGAAGGATTTAGTGTATAAGGAAAGGAAATTCTAGTGTGAACATTAAAAAAAAAATTGCTTTTAATGTTCAACCACATCATTGTGTCTTTCGGATTTATAGAGAACACTTTTGAGAAGTGTATATATCCGAAATTCAATGCGAACAAGTGTATATTCTTGATCCTATATATAGATGATATTTTACTTGCTAGCAATAATCTTGGTTTGTTAAAGGATACTAAAATATTTCTCTCTGAGAACATTGAAATGAAGGATATGAGCTTGGCATCTTTTTTTATTGGCATCGAGATATTTCAAAATAGATCTCGTCGGTTGCTTGGGCTATCACAGAGAGTCTACATTGATAAAGTCCTTGAAAAATATGTTATGAAGTCTTGCAGACTTAGTGTTGCTCCCGTGATGATTGAGCCAATTTCTATAGAATCTAAAGCAAGAATGTATGAAAGACATTCCCTATTCTTCAAATATGGGAAGTCTTATGTATGCCATGACTTGTACTCATCCAGATATTAGCTTTGCAATTGGGATGCTAGGCAGATAAATTAGTAATCTTGGTATGGATCACTAGGTGGTTACTAAGAATGTGATGCGATATTTATAGGGAATGAAAGGCTACATGCTAACTTACAGAGCAACTAATCAATTGGAAGTGATTGGTTATTCAAACTTTGATTTTGTCAGTTGCCTTGATAGTAGAAAGTCTACATCAGATTTTTGTCTTTCTACTAGCTGGTGGGGCAATTTCTTGGAAATCCAAGAAAACTCCATTTCTACCATGAAAGCGGAGTTTGTGGTATGCTTTGAGACCACATCAATGGCGATTTAGTTACGGAATTATATCTCTGGGCTTTGGGTTGGCAACTCCATCATGAAGCTACTAAGATTTATTGTGAGAACAATGCTGTTGTGTACTACTCCAAGAATGGTAAACATTCTAGCAAAGCTAAGGACATTGGAGTGAAGTACAACTTTGTGAAGGTAGTTGTTCAAGAACATAAAGTGTCTGTATATCATATAAATACAAGTTTGATGATTGCAGATCCGTTGGCCAATGCAATGGCGCCTAAGCCCTTTATAGATCTTGTATCTGATATGGGTCTTACTAAAGTTTAATGTATTGGTCACGTTTTATTATAGACACCCTCTATTATTTTTTATGATCATATTTATGGATGTTCCTGACTATTTCTCATTTTTATCTTTGTGTATACAATTACTGTGATATGAATGAGATATTATTGTTTAGACCATTTATTATTTGTTTTCCTACTTAAGAACCAGTTTGAGTGAGATTGTTTATACTGCAATTATGGAAGGGAGTGTGTTGATTGATAAATGATGCATAACCGCCATATTTCTTATCAACTGTTTCATTCATTCAAGGTATTATAGAATGCAACCAACGGATGGGGTGTTTTGTTAAAGTGGCCACATTGAGTTGTTTTCTAAAATTGTTGGAATCTAAGAATTGTCATTTAAATAAAAAAATCTTTTAACTTGTTTTTAATAAATAAAACTTGGGTAAATTATTGTGAATTAGTCATATGGTCCAAGTGGGAGATTGTAGGATTTTATTTTCCTCATTTGTCCTAGTTGACCATTGATTGGGTTCCATTATGGAAACCCAAAATTTGATTTGATTGTAAATATCTTAGATTCTATTAAGGATACCCACCATATTAGTTTGGTTGCAAGTAAGAAATATTTGCTCTCTAAGTGATTGGCCTATATTAATGAGAGATGTGCATTATGTTATTAAAGTAGACTAGGTCCTCCTTTGTATAGTTACATACTAATCTCACCCATTAGAGGAGTGCAGTGAGAAAATACTAAGGGGTGAAACCTACTTCCATTGAAGAATAAGGTTGTTCATTCGTGGAAGGATGACATCAATGGCTACGTGAAGCTCTATTGGAAACAACATGTCATCGATGGTGAACGATATATCGTTTTTCCTCTTTGTATTGAAACGATTCATAGTGTATTGTCAAGATCTTTATTATGGTTTAGGATTATGATGCTTCAAATTCCAACGATTTGAGCTTTCTGCAGAAGCAATACCAAAATTTTTCACCCATATCTGTGAAGTGGGACTTGAGAGAGCGTTAAATTGTGAAGTTAAATGAAGAATTATCCCAACACATAAAACAAGAATAGTTTATAGCATTATGCATTATTTAATTGCTATGGGATGCCATTTATCTTAATTGTGGTGTCATTTTCAAATTTACTTGAGCGCAATATGGAGTGTTTTTCATGTATTTATGGTTCACATGCCACAAGTGGGCCAATGTGAAAAGAGGTACTAGTGGGTAAAAAGGGGATTTCACTCCTAATTTGGCGAGAAATAATTTCTATTGATTATGTGGGGCATATGGTAAAAAAACACTTGTAGAGACAATGGCTGAAATCTCAAATGAGACACTCATGTTCATTCGCGTCAAAATATTGTTGTGTCAAGTTTTGACATGCTCTCTAATGTCTCAAGAGTGCAAATAAAAAATGCCACCAAATATCTCTCTCCCTTAGGAGAGAGGAAGTTATAACTCATTGTTGAAGAAAGGGGATGGTCCACGTCCAAATCTCTAGACAAGTGTCGAATTACGAGGTCGGAAAGTTTTAGGCACTCGCTTTGCCTAACCCGAAGGTTAGTCTCTTTCTCTCTAGATCAGGATAAACCCTACTTCCTAAGTTAATACTAAGTCATAAGTGAGATTCTAGTCTAAGTCAGGTCCAAATGTTTTACCCTAACTGAGTATCTAGCCTTAATTAAGTATGTTAAGTTGAAGTGGATTCTAGTGTGTGCATGTGTGTACATATAAGCATAAAGACAACACATGGTATAATAATTGACATTCATACAACAAATAGAAAGGAATAACATAAGTGAAATGGAAATAATGCATAAACAAAAGGAGAATCAAATCAAAGAAGAGACAAATAAAAAATTGGCAAGATATCAAGAGTTTATGACATTGGAGCCGCTAGATGATGGGCTAGCCCTCCCGCCATTCATGGATAAATTCAATCTACTGTTCCTCTGCTATAGGTTGGTATTATGTGCCAGCCACGCCTGTCTTATGCAATCGCATCCTAGACTATGCTTCAGTACTCAGGGTACCTCTTTGCTTGCTTAAAAATTATACCACTAAATAATGGATAATTTAAGAGAGAAGAAAATGCCTCAAATAAGGTTTTTTTTTTGGGTACACAAATTGGAATGTAGGGCCTAACTGAAAGGATCTAGTTACGAATGGACTAAACACCAAGGGGGGAAGAAAAATTTTGACATGTTTGAAACAAATTTGGACAAAAATGTTGTGGACTCATACTATATATGACTCAAGTGGACTGACAATGCTAAGAAATAAGAAATGCCATGAGGTTTCAAAAAACAGTAATTTGAAAGAAAATAATGGTTTTGGTTAAAGGGGTGTAAAAACCAATGAAAGATGACGGCTGGGCCAACTTGGCCAACCTAGAAAAGTAGGATCTATTAGCCCAAGGACTCATGATTGAAAATAAAATCATTTTTTGAGAGGGAATCTAAGGCCCATATTGATATAGCCACACATGTGCAAGCTCTTGACCAATTGATGGCCAAGGCCCATTTGCTAAATGTCATTGAAGAAAATGAATATTTTTATTTAAAAGAAAAACCTTTTTTTTTTTAACGGAAGGAGAAAACAGATTTAAAATTTTGGACTAAATGAAAGGACAAGAATGCGGTACTTTGAAATAACCCAAACAAGGCAATTTGGAACAAGGAAATAACCTACCAATGGGCCTGGCACAAGGCCCAGGTCATGTCAATTGGTGGACCCAAATGGATACAACCTAAAATAAGAAGTAGGCAGCTAATAGGCTTGACTTGTAAAGTGATCCATTTAATTGTCGGACTTCAAGAAAACAGCCCAGAATTGGAGGTGGTGGTTGTCTATGGGCCATGACACACAATACAGTCCAGCACCATTTTAAAGAGAAGAGCCCCAATAGGAAGTGGGTTGTTCATGGGTCATGACACGGACAACCCATCACCATTAATAGTTCTAAAGAAAATAGTCCTAAAATAGGAATGGGCTGCTAGTGAGAATTGACACATGATTCAAGCATAACCAAAATATTGCCAAACCAAACGATGCAATGTTAAATGCAACCTGGCCATTCAAATCATCCATTCGAAGAAAAAAAAAAAAAAAGGAATATGCATGCATATTATGATGAAAATTAAGGCCTAATGAGGTAGGATTTGGGTTCATTACAAGATAAAAAGAAACAAGCTATAATGAAATTGAGGAGATCAGGTGACCATGATAGCAAGAAAATTGGCATTTTAATCCTTAAATTTAAATGATACCCAAACCTATGATGTAAGCATAAGTCTGAGGGTAATTGCCGGTGGGGGGTCCGCGGCCCTCTCTCCCTCTTTTCTCCTTCTTCTGGTGAAAGGTCTTATGGAATGGCGTGGCGAGATGACTGATTTGATGTTGTGGATTGGGAAGCATGATATTGAGGGTTTGGAGTCGCCACCTAGAGTTAGGGTCTAGGTCCCAATGGGTGGGCCCAATTCATAAGAAAATGGCCCAAAAATTGGTCTGGTTCAGAGATATAGGAAAATGTCAAATTATGGAGACAGAAAGGTGTTAGGCACCCATTCTATCTGGTTCGACAGGTCTTCTTACTAGATGCTTAAAATGAACATTTTTTCATTAATTATTCCTATACCGCATGCATGGCTAAATTACTATTATACTACCATGTACATTACCACACATGAATGAAAGATCTACTTTTTTCCTTCTGAGTTGGAGATTATACTTGAGCTTGACCCCTGTTTGGGTCAAGAGGTGTGGGCCCCTGTTGAGGTAGATGTGGATTGTCTCTTGGGTTCTCCCGACTTAGAAGAAAGTGCCCTTGATTTCTAGCATACTTTCTCTAGAAGTTTTGAATTTCTTGTAACCTTTTCGACTTCTCCAGACACTTAGGCAGAGGTTTGATTGGGGAAGGGTAGATTTTGGGTTTGGAACTCGGGCAAAGTTTTTCCATGCGAAGGCTAGAACTTGGGGTAGGACTCTAGTAGAGGTTCGTCTTGCAAAAGGGCTAGAAATGGTTTATGCTTGCAAGGGCTAGGAAGGGGTTAGGACGCTCTCCATATACTAAAAAACACTAAAGGGTGGTAACTCTCCAAGGATCGAGTAGGTAGACCTTTAATAATTGCCTTGGAAAGGGTGAATAGCTGGCTATTTATAGGTTTTTGGACACAAAGAAGCAGATTTTGCGGGGCCGCCAGTTTTGGACATTAACAAGCTTGGGTTTTTCGTGGGGGCACTAGCCTTTCGTGGGGCTGCGGGGGTCTCGGGGCTGTGAGTTTTTTGGCAGCTCTGCCCCTTTTTCTATAGGGTCGTGAGGAAAGAGAATATTTAGGTAATATTCTAGGTGTCGATCTAGCTGCTCACAACATTCTCAACTTCCAGAGATGATTGCGGGAGATTTGGTGGTCTAATTTTAGCATACTATATATCTTTAGAATCGTGATTACGAGCACTATTATCAGTACAACTATCTATATTTGATTCCTCAATATATATAATATGCTATAATTGAACACCCTCTCCCTTTGGGCTGGTGAGGGTTTGGGTTTCTAAATCTAGGTTCTGAGATAAGGACAAGGTTCTCCGAGTCAGATCTGCTTTATCTTAGAAAATCGTCTCCTCGTTGATTCAAAACAATGGTCAAGTCCATAATTTGTGAATCATCATAGCTGAGGGAGGATGACAAAATTGGGTGTCTACAGAATGCCTCTCGTTGGCTGAGGCCTGTGCCACAGCCGAAGGGCAAAGGAAAGAACTACCACATTTTGTCACCTAGAGTATGTATTGTGGTCATCTTGCTCAAGAACGATAGAGGTGTAATGGAAAAAACATAATTGAATAAAAATAGATAAAAACAAAAAAAAAAAAAAAAAAAAGAAAAACAAAAAACTAACATGGCCGTATCTAAAATGGAATTGGTTATTGGAAGTTGATATCTTTCCTAGATTGGCAATTGTTGAAAGGAAATGTTTGATACTTTGTTCTTGCAAAATGTTAGTAAAAGGTTCTTTGATATTTTGGTTTCTGGCCACGCGGGGCAATTGTGGTCCGGGGAAGGGCATCTTGGTCATCAGCCACGTGGGGCAACTATAGACCATAGATAAATTAGTCTTGGCCATATGGGGCGACTATAGACCAATTGGGGGAATCTCATGTTCACTGGCCACACGGGGCAACTGGACCGAGGAAGGGCATCTTAGTCATTGACCACGTAGGGCAACTACAGACTACTAATAAATTGGTCTTGGCCATGAGGGGCAACTTTAGACCGATTAGGAGAATCTTATGGTCACTGGCCATACGGGGCAACTGTAGACCAGCTAGGGGAATCTCATGGTCAGTGGCCACACGAGGCAACTGTCACACCCTTCTACCACTAGGATACCAGCGGGGTGTGAATAAGATGCTTACCCATCTTATATCTCTATGAAGATCTCTTATAACCGTACCTTAACCTTCATAATCACACATTGCCGAACCAACTAAATAATCATACCAAAATCAGAGTATAATATAAGCGAAATCATGTAATCAAGTGGGGAAAAAAATAATGTTAATATATTATATAACACAATTTTAGTCCTTCCACATCTCTCAAAATATACATATATATAATAACCCAAAAAGTATTCCATCCAAAAATATGGTATCAAGATAACGACAAACCATCACTCGGCTCACGGTGCAACATACGCACAGGTATCCTAAGCACAATCGGGACTGTGTGTCCTCGGCTTCTGGTGTCCACCAATCGCCACTTGGGCACAGAGGAAGAAGTGTTACTGCCCAGTGGCACTACAATACCTGCATCATCATCTAAAAATCAACACGCATGTGGTGTGAGCTCCAACTAGCTCAGTGAGGGATGGGGTTTATGGAAGCATATACAGATAGTCCTTGATGTGAGAATAATGCATTTCAGTTTCAGTTTACTTTAAAACCACCTAACATAAAACTAAGTCGGGTTCATACTACTACAACACATTAGGTTGTATCCGTGGTTCCAAAACTTACACATCGGTCCCTCAACGATACAAACTCTAGTCATGATTTAGAGCCTGTCAGTCTTAGAATCCGACCATCATCACCCAACAAACCCTTGATAGCCTCCTCCTGATAGTCACAGCACCAAAATTACCATCAACCACACCGGACTAGTTTTTGCCTTCAACAATAATCACATCGTACCGTAAAAGTGACGTTCCAGAAGGACTCATTGAACATACCACAGTTGGGTTATCTAACATCTTACCTCCTGTTGACAAGGGATCGTAGCATAGGGAATCTGACCTAACCACAATATGCTATATGCCTTGCATAAAGATATAAGTAGTATGGAATACGATACTGGAATCAGCCATTAGTTGCATTGTATCCATGTCAAAGCCTATCTAGCATACAAGCAGTTAAGTATGGGATACACAATACCAAAATTAACATCAACCACACTACACTCCATTATCCAAGTATAGCTGTGGAGTACACGATACCAAAATCACCATCGGCCACAAAGTGCATCCAAAACCATAGCTAACTCTAATGTGTACCCAATGCATGATGTAATTATCCACACAACGATCACAGTACCAGAACCACCTCGGCCACATCGGTCCTGTCACAAAGTTCAAAACACATATATAGACGAAATACTATAATACATTATACAATTTAATATAATTCAACATGTTATACAATTTATATAAATCATACAAGCAGTTGAATCATCTACACATGATTGCTATGGCATTATGCACCACAATGTCCTAAAAAAGGGTCAAGTGCAAAAAAAAATGATCAAGTGTTGGAAATCTTTTTTGGAGAAGAAATCTTTGATGCAAATGAAATTCTCTATAACGTAGAATCTGAAGAAGAAAGCTCTGATAATACTGAAGATGAGAAATCTTTATACTTCATAAGAAACTTCACAATCAATAAAGAAATAATGGGAGAAGAATTTTCCTTTACAAAAAATTAAAAATGATTTCCGAGGTTCTCTGAATTCCAAGCCCTTTGGATGGGTTCACCCTCCGGAGTCTACAAGTAATATGTCCTGGGCGTATAGCTTTGGAGACTATGTACGGACCTTCCCAGTTAGCAATCGATTTGCCTATGTAGCATGGATCAGAAACCTCTTTCCTTCGAAGGACCAAATCATCGAGAGCTGAAAACCCCTCTTTTTAATGTAAAGTCGCTCGATTGTTCTTTTGTATTCTTCATTTTTCATGGTGGTCACTTCCTTGACTTCGTTGAGAAACTCTAGGCTGGCCCATAACCCTTCTTCATTAGTGTCTTCATCAAATTTGAGGGACCTGTCGGATCCCGTGAAGACTTCGAATGGGGCAAAAGCTTCTATGTCGTATGCCAGTCTAAACAATGTTTCCCCTGTCGGGGTTTGAACTGTAGTTTGGTAGGCCCATAGTACATTGAGTAGCTCAGTGGCCCACTTTTCTTTAGTTTGTCTAGCATGGTTTGGTTGGATACCTCGGCTTGGCCATTCGACTTGGGTTGCCCTACTGATGTGTTTCGAAAGTCGATGTGGTACTTGACTAGAAATTCTAGAAGGTTGGGTTATCAAATTGTCCCTATTATCTATTAGGAGAAATTTTGGTATGCCAAACCTATTGATTATGTCATCCAAATGAACTTCTCCATGTTTTCTTTTGTGATCCAGACGAGTAGACGGCTTCAATTCACTTCATAAAGTAGTCGATTGCTACTATGAGGAACTTCACCTTTCCTTGTCCAAGTACAAATTGACCTAGTATGTCCGTTCCTCACATTGCAAATGGGATCGGGTTGAGTATGGAGGATAATTCAATGGTTGGCCGATGGGTTATTGGGGCATGTATTTGGTAGGATCAACACTTCTAAACATAGGCCATCGCATCCTCCTGCATGTGGGGCTAATAAAATCCCTATCTTAGGAGTCTATAGACTAGGGTTCGTCATCCCAGATGGCTTCTGCAGATTCCTTTATGTACTTCAGCTAGCGCTTACTCAACTTTGGATAGGCCAAAGCATTTGAGGAGTGGGTCAAAGATGGTTCTTTTGTATAATGATCCTTCCTCGAGGATGTACTTTATTGATCGATTCTTATTTTGCACGCTTTAGCTCGATCATTGAATAAGGAGTCGTCCCTAAGGAATTTTACAGTTGGGTCCATCCAACTTGGTTCTTGGTCTACACAATTGTGAGGATAGAAGCCGGAGATGATGAGATGTCTCTCTTCCCTTGGGGGAAAATGGACTTGCATCCTGACCTCTCTCCTCTCTCCTCTCTCTTTCTCTTTCATGTGAGGGGAGGGTTTCGTGTCATGTGTGCTTTGCTTGTGGGCCCCGCACCGCCGTATCGCCGCTTGGAGATACGTGAAGGCCTATTTTGCAAGAGTGTAAAATTCATCATTTGAGACCAGGGTTTGATGATGGTCCAATATGGGGATCGGGATCATACAAATGGGGTTTAGAGTTGCCACCTAGGGTTATGGGCCTAGGACCCAGGGGTGGGCCCAAATCCTGAGAAAAGGGCCCGAATTTGGTATGGTCCAGAGATTTAGGGTAAGTGTCAGGTTACAGAATTGGGAAAGTGTTAGGCATCCAATCTGCCCAGTTCAACTGGTCTTCCTACTAGATGTTTAAGATCGAACATTTTCTATAGTTATTACTATTCCACATGCATGGCTAAGTTATCATGCATATATACATTAATTGAAATCAAACTACTATATACAATAAAACAAGCTCTTTATAAAGTGTACATTATGACAAGTTGGTTGAGAAATTATACCTGAACCTAAACCCGATTTCGGGTCTAGAGGGGTGGGCCACTGATTAGTACTGGCTCGGACTGTCTTTTGGATTCTCCTGGCTCAGGGGAAGATGGTCTTGACCTCCAACTTCTTTTCTTGATAGATGCTGATTGTGATGGTATTCGTACAAGGTTCCTCTTAGAAACAGTTACTTTTGGATTTGGATTCGGACAGAGTTTCAGCTAGGGAAGGCTATTTCCAGATTTGGATTCAGATAGAGCTTCAGCCAGGGAAGATTATTTTTGGGCTTAGGCTGAGGTGGCACTCCAACAGAGCTTCCACTGGGGATAAGCTAGGGGAGGGTTAGACTGTGGTGGCACTCTGGCAGAGCTTCCACTGGGGATAGGCTAGGGAAGTGCTAGACTGAGGTGGCACTTCAGTAGAGCTTCCGCTGAGAATGGCTATTTCTAAAAAGATTTCAGGGGCACTCGGACAGAGCTTCTGCTAGGAATTGGTATTTTTGGAAAGAAACAGATTGACCTAAAAATGGATTGAAGAGCTCCAAAGCCCCAAAGAATACTTTGAAGATCTAAACAGAGTTTCAGATCTTGCCAAAAATCTCTTTGTAGACCCAAAGAACCTCAAAGGGGGGTTTCTACTTTGGGTAAAACACAAGAACACTCAAAGGAGGGGGTTGAAGAACATACTACTTTTGGTAAAAACTAGATTGGACTAAGCACTTGGATTGAAGATCTTCAAAGTCCCGAAGAACACTTCAAAGTTCCGAATAAGATTTCGGATCTTGACGAAGATCGCTTCGAAGACTCGAAGAAAATCAAGAGGGTGAGGGGAGAAGAGTTTCACTACAAGGGAGTGAGGTGGGGTTTTGGTGTCTGAAATCCAAAAGAGGGGCTATATAGGTTTTTACGGCCAATGGGAAAGAGGGAACATCTTTATCCAACGGACAAAAGAAGGGTTCTTGCCTAAAGTGGGGGGATAGGGCTTTTATACACTAGGTAAAAGAGGTTCTCAGACCAAAATGGATGGGGGGAAGGTTTTTGTCCAATGGGTAAAAAGTGGGTTCTTGGAGAGAGAATCCTAAGTAAAAAAGGGGTTTTTTGGTCTTATGTGGGTGAACAGGGAATTTCTTCACCCATCAGGTCAAGGGAACACCAATCCCGGCCATTGACGGTGACACACAAGGTTGGGTTGAAATGCATGGGGCATATGGGCAATGTGCACTGGGTGTGCGGGTAATGGTGTGTAGTTAGGCATAGGCTAGGCACAAGGGTGTGCAAGGAGGTTAGTATGGGTGTGTGGCACATGGCGCATTGGGCAGGCTGAACTGTGCGGGGTAGCATGCGCATGGTGCAGGAAAGGTGCATGCGGAAAGCAGGTAGGAGCACGCGGCCATGCAGCAGGGGTACGCACAGCGTGGCGTGGGGGAGCATAGGCCATGTGGTGGGGGGGCATGGGCAGGCAGCCTGGGTACACAGGTCATGCAGCAGGGGCACACACAGCGTGCGGTGGGGGTGCACAGGCCATACCACAAGGGAGTGCAGGCCATACAAGGGGGCACGCAGGCCATGTAGTAGGGGCGCACACAACGTGTGACGGGGGCACGTAGGCCATGCAACGGGGGTGCGCACAGCATGCAGCTAGGGCACGCAGGCGATGCGAGGTAGGCTGGGCTAGCCGGCTGAGCTGGGTGGCTGGGCTGGCTAGCTGGCTAGTTGCCTGGTTGGCTGGCTAGCTGGGCTGGCTGGCTTGGCTGGTCGGTGTGCACGACAAGCACGCGAAAAAAATGTGATTTTCCAGGGAAGATTATGGGAAATTCGACAGTCCGATTTTAACATACCATATATCGTCAGAATCGTATTTCTAAGTACTATCCATCTGTACGGTCATCTTAACCAGATTTCTTTGTATATGAATAGTCAAAATTAGACCCTCTTCCTTTCCGAGCGGGGTTTCCAGGATTTTCAGGCGGGTGGGGAATGTTTCCATGTTATTTTAGTCAATCATCATCTATGTTGTTCAGAAGTCAAAAGTCCCATCCAAGATCCACATTTCACCATAGCCGAAGGAGGGTGACAAAATTGGGTGTCTATAGAATGCCCCTCTTTGGCTGAGGCCTATGCCAATAGCCGAACAGCAAAGAAGAAAAGAACAACCACATTTTATCACCCGAAGCATGTATTGCCATCATTTTGCTCATTAATGACGGAGGTGAAAATGCAACACGTAATATCTCTTAACTACTTTGAAGTTGAGGACTTACCTGGGTCGGCAATTGCAGGAAAGAAATTTGAGCGTTTTTAATCCTGTTTGATAATGTTGAACCAACATTATGCAGAGATTTGAGCCCTCCCTACAGAAGATGTTAGTTCTTAAGAATGTTCTTGAATCATCCTTTGCAGAGATTTGAGCCCTCCCTGTAGAAGATGTTAGTGTTTGAAAATATAATCATCCTTTGTAGAGAATTAACCCCTCCCTGTAGAAGATGTTAGTATTTGAAAATGTTCTTAAATCATCCTCTGCAGAGATTTGAGCCCTCCCTGCAGAAGATGTTAGTGTTTGAAAATATTCTTGAACCATCCTTTGTAGAGATTTGAGCCCTCCCTGCAGAAGATGTTAGTGTTTCACATCCTTTGCAGAGATTTGAGCCCTCTCTACAGAAGATGTTAGTGTCTGAAAATGTTCTTGTCTCCTTAGACTAGGTCTTTTTAACCATTGTAAGAAAATGGTCTCTTTAGACTAGGTCTTTCAAGCCAGCCTAAGCAAATGGTCTCTTTTAGATTAGGTCTTTGGAACTAGCCTAAGCAAATTATCTTGTCTCCTTAGACTAGATCTTTCAAACCGGTCTAAGTAAATGGTCTTATCTCCTTAGACTAGGTCTTCCGAACCAGTCCAAGCAATACTTTGGTCTTAGGCCACTCGGGCCATGGGGCTAAGTATCTTGATCTAAAGAGTTTGGACCACTTGGGACCGAAGAAGATAAAATTGGGCCTTAGAGGGCTGGCTCAATGACTTGATATTGTGATTTGATTTTTTATTCTTGATTTTTTCTTTTATCTGTAATTCTTTGATTCTTTTTTGGATTTTTGATCTTTGGCTCTTGACTCTTAAATCCCCTTTTTTTTTTTTTTTTTTATCTTTAATTCTTTTATTATTTTCTGGATTTTTGATCTTTGACTCTTGACTCTTGATTCTTGACCTTTGGTTTTTTATCTTGGTTTTTTGAATATTGATTTGAAATTTAAAATTTCTAACTTGATTTGAATCTTTATTGGAGTTTTGAATTTTGCCCCATTTTTTTAATATTGGATTTTGATTTTTCCATCTTGATTTTTTGAATTTTGAAACTTAATCTGAATCTTGATTGGGATTTTTTTTTCTTGAATTTTGAATTTTGAATTTGGATTTTGGTTTTGAAATTTGAAGTTTGATTTTGGATTTTGATTTTTGCATCTTGATTTGAATTTTGGATTTTCATTTTTTATTTTAAAAAAATGTTTTGATTTTTTTTCTTTTAGATTTTGAATTGAGGATGGGGATTCTTACTGATTTTTTTTTTAATTCTCTTTTATTATTACTCCTTGCTTTGACCATCTTTTGTGCTTCCCACGATGGGTGGATTGCTTCTCCGAGGGAATAGAATGCTATCCTGGACACCCAGATTGAGGACTTCACGGCACAGCTAGTGAGTTCGCGGTCAACACATGATACCATCGCGGCTAACAACTTGATGACCTCTGTAGATAACTCCAAGTATAGCACAGATGAGGATGGTGATCCATAGAGATCTATTCCTATTGTTCCTGCAAAACATAGATGTTGTTTTTTTTTTTTTTTTTTCCCTCCCC
>NW_024868257.1:110382-129553 GCF_013358625.1 Macadamia integrifolia
TTTTGAGTTCATGAGTTTGAATTTTAAGGCACTATTATTTCCACAACTCAAGTCTTTACCAGAATAACTGGAATAATGCGAATATCCAAATATCACCTCGCTAAGTAATCCATTAAAATGGGAAATGACTTTCCTACCCTTGATACCAAAGATAGGATAGGTGGGGCTACAAAGTGGGGAAGTAATTCTTAGGGTGGGTAAAAGTTCATCAACTCTCCTGGGTCCTCCTCCTTCAACCCATACCGCCGGCTGATGTAGGTAGGTAGGTAAAAAGACGTGTGAGTCTATCCCATCAACTTGACATAGTTGTAACCAGGGGTCTTTATCAAAAAATCTTCTCGTGGCCTCCTTGGACATTCTCATGCAATGTCCTGTGCAGTCCTTTATTGCATGTACCTTTCTCAATCGAATTCTGAAACTTAATTCTTATCTTGGTAACGAAGAGTTCCAAGTTGGCCTCTTTCGCAGAGCCAGATCTGGAAAATAGCAAGACTTCCTTGAAAATGATCTAGCTTAAATCTAAGGCTATGGGTCATGTCATCAAATCCCTTCAGTGTTTATGCAAGAACTGTAGGGATGAGGTCACCTCCTTTCTTCAATTGTTTCACCACTTCAATCAGAATGAATGGCCCACCATGCCCAGGAGTTCGGAGAACATAGCGAGCTAATATGTAAAGTGGATAAGCATCCTGTGATCTATGTTGATGAATTCCTCCCATTAATAGATATTGGACGGAAATTTGGGCTACCTCCAGAATGTTGATCTTCCCATATTTAACGAATTGCTTCACTTCCTCTTCTTTCAATCCAAAGAAGTCTTGAATTTCCTTTGAGTAATCTTTCTCCAAAGATGGTTGGATTAAACTGCCTTTGGATGGAGATAACATACAAATTTGGAATTCTTCGAGAGTTGGGCAGATCTCAACTAATCCAAACCGAAATACATGTAGATTGGCATCCCAGTGTTGAGGCCCCTGTTGGAGTAATTGATGATGTAATTTTATACACCCGATCAGACCGAGCAATGACACATTCATAGATTCCAAAAATCCTGGTGCTCTCATGTTTATCTCTAAGGTCCATTTCCTCAATGCCTCATCTAACGAGCCCATGACTTTTTCCTGAAACCGTCACAAACTAAAGAGATATGATGGTTTGTCAAAGCATTACTCATCAACTACTGACTCAACCAAGCCTTTACCATTGTTGCGTCAAGCTCTCTTTTTTTGACTAATCAAGGATGGGAATAAATTGGCCTTGATATACTGGTGTCGGGTGGCGATTTTTTAGGGGATAGAATCCTGGATAGGAATTTGAAGGGCCAATAGGTGAATGACAGATACCTGATGGCCTTGCCTGCCAAATGGCGATTCTTGGGGGATAGAATCCTAGATAAGAATTTGACGGACCAATAGGAGAATGACAGATACTTAACAGCCTTGTATACCAAATGGCAATTCTTAGGGGATAGAAACTATGATGATCTTTTAGACACTTTGATTCTTAAATTAGGAACCAATTTATTGTCTTAAGATGGTTGAAACCGCACTTGCACATGTCAAGTTGCCTATGTATCCCTTGAGAGGAATTAGGTCTCATGTAGTTCGGGCTATTCACCCTTCTAGACATAATATTTCTTGAGTTGATCTATGTTGAGTAATCCCGATACTTCTTTGCCATTGTGGTCTATGAGTTTCACGGCTTTGTCTGGTAAAATCTCTTTGACAGTGAATGGGCGACTCTAGTTGGGCCTAAATTTTCCTCTTGGATCATGAATTGGGGCTCTTTGCTCTCAAAGAACAAGTTCACCCTCTTCTATGTGACAGGGCTTCACATTCTTGTTGAAGCTCGAGCCATTCTTAATTGAAATTTCTTCAGATTATGTTGCTTTCATACGCTTTCCGTTGAGAAAGTTGAGCTCATAATGTCTGGCATTTACCCACTCTCCTTTAGGTAGTTGACTATCAAGGAGCACCCTTAGGGATGGTACCAGGATTTCCACTGGTAGAACCGCGTCAACCCCATATACGAAAGAGAAAGGGGTGGCCCCTGTTGAGGATCGTATAGAAGTCTGGTATGCCCACAAGGTAAGGGGTAACTTATCAGCCCAATCCTTGTGTGTTTCCACCATTTTTTGTAGGATTACCTTGATGTTCTTGTTAGCTACTTCTACTGCCCCATTGGTCTGTGGCCCGTTAGTAGTAGAGCGATGTCTTTCGATACCGAACTTTGTGTAGATTTTGTCAATCTTGCCCCAGAAGTGAGATCCCTAATCTGATATCAATTCTTGAGGTACTCTATATCGCGCAATGATATATTCTTGGATTAATTTGGCTACCTTGGCAGACAAAAGGACCGCATAGGACTGAGCTTTTACCCACTTAGTCAAATAATCAATGGCTACCAAGATGAACTCGTGGCCATTGGATGCTTTGGGGTTGACTTTTCCAATGATGTTGATGCCCCAAGTGGAGAATGGCCAAGGTGAACTAAGCGAATATAACTCTGTTGGTGGGATGTGTATGATGTTAGTAAATATCTGACACTTGTGGCATTTCTTGACAAAGTCCACGCAATCTGCTTCCATCGTGTTCCAGTAGTATACCAGCCTGAGGATCTTCTTAGATAAGATCTCGACATTCATATGGGGTCCACATAGACCTTGATAGATTTCCTCTATGATAGTTGTAGCTTGTTCTTCATCGATGCATAACAACTGTATTCTATCATAGGATCTCTTGTATAACAGATCCTCTTGAAGAATAAATTGGGTGGCATGTCTTCTCAGAATTTTTTTTTCTCTATCAGTTGCTTCAACTGGGTACTTCATTTCCCTGATGAAATCCACTATGTGAGCAAACCAAGACTGACCATCCACAATGAGAGAGTTCACCGAATTCTGATAAATGGGTCTGCTCCATAGTTATTAAATTCTTATTCGGGAATTACTCGAATGAAGAATTATTCAAATTAATGCATTTCATTAATTCAACGATTCGGTCAAAATATTGGTCAAAAAAGCGGAGATAATAAAATTCAAGTTCGGATTTGGATTTGGGAATTATTCTTTTACAAAAATAAAAAACGGACAAAAAATTCGGATGTTATTTTTAATATTTGCAATACTTGTTTCATATTATCTATCAATTATCATATGTACATAACATACAAATGATATATAAGATAAAATTTTAAATTTTAAATTTTAAAGATAAAAATTTTATATTTAGCTCTTTTTTTTTTTTGTTTCTAAACTCATTTCCTTTTACTCAAATAATTGAATCAGAGATAGAGAGATTGAGAGGGAGGGATTGAGCACAAATTCAGATAGATCCACGACACCCACCATGCATGGTCACCTTAAAAACTAGAGAGATAGTAATGACTGTAAGACTTAGTCAAACCAAAATGGGGTGAGAGATTTTATTTTTTTATTTTTTTATAGAAGTGTGAGAGATTACCTAAGGAAAGATAAGCTTTGTCGGTTTCTATTAAAAAAAAGAAGTAACATTAGGATAATAAATGCATAATAACCATACTATTTTCTAAAGGCTTATTGACTTATTCAAGATAAAGGGTTTTTTTTTTTTTTTTTTTTTTTTTTTTTTTTTTTTTTAACATGGGATAAAATTAGGTTATAATTCGGATAAAATTTGGTTCGACCGAATTATTTGTGAATTTTAAAAAAGGCTATAAAATTCAAGAATTTTTTATTTGATTCGGATTTGGACAGAATTCTTCGTAAAATTTGGTAAAATTCTGTTCGACAAAATTATTCGTGAATAATTCGAAGAATTTAATAACTACGGTCAACTCCTTTGTTCTACCAAGAATGGTCGGACCCTAGCCATGGAGTTGCATTCTCCCATGGAAGCCAAGCTCGAAGGGTATCAGCAAACCTGTTGTTATCTCTCTGAAAGTATTCGAACGAGACATTTTCAAAATGTTCAATCACCTCTTCCAGATGTTCCTGATACGGCTTTAGCTTTTCATCTCTTGTCTTCCACTTTTCTTGCATCTGAAAAATGTCAATGGATGAATCTCCATACACCTTGATCCTTTTAACCCCGATGGTCAGGACCGTTTTTAGGCCCAAAGCCCAAGCTTCATACTCAGTAATGTTGTTGGTACAAGGAAAATCGAGGCAGAATGATGAAGGCAAATAAAGGTCGTCCGGAGTGACAAGCAATATTTCCACACCACACCCCTTTTGATTGGCTGCTCCATCAAAGAATAATTACCATTCATTAACTGTGTCTTCTTCCTCCATTGTGGCGATTCCTTCATTGGGAAAGGTATCATCTAAGGATCTTCCATCTTCTGTGGGGTGGACAGCCAAATGATTGGCTATGGCTTGCCCCTTGATAGATTTTTGAGTAACATAGGTGATGTCAAACTCTGATAGTAAAAGCAACCAACGGGACATCCTTCCTATTAGGGCTGGTTTTTCGAAGAGATATTTGATGGAATCCATCATTGAGATCAAGTGCACTGGATAAGAAACCATGTAGTGTCATAACTTTTTCGTTGTCCAAATCAGTGCAGCGCAAGTTCTTTCCAAAGATGTGTATCGCGTCTCATACTCCAGGAACATCTTGTTGAGATAATACATGACATGCTTTGCCCCTTCTTTTGTCTCCTTCTATGCTAGCAAAGAACCCATGGAGTATTCTCCCACAAACAGATACAATAGAAGCAGCTCTCCTACCACCGGCGGTGTCAATACTGGTGGGTTCGTAAGGTATCCCTTGATTTTGTCAAAATCTTCAGTAACTTCAAAATTGGTTCACAGATTAGAGTCAACTGAGCTACGAATCTGCTAATATATTGGATGTGACCCAGAAATCCTCGTCTTTACTTCTCAGTCCGTGGTGTGGGCATTTCCTGAATTGCCTTGATCTTGATAGGGTTGACTTCAATGCCTCTTTCACTCACTAAGAAGCATAACAACTTTCCTGTTGTTGCCCCAAATACAAACTTCTGAGGATTCAACTTCAACTAATACTTCTTGATTCTTTCGAAGAAACGCCTTAGCAAGGGAATATGCCCCTGCCAATCCTTTAACTTTACTAGAATATCGTCCACATAGAATTCCACATCTTTGTTCATCATGTCGTGCGATATGGCTGTAGTTGCTCTTTGATAAGTTGCCTTGACATTCTTCAGTCCAAAATGCATTACCTTATAACAATAGGTTCCCCACAGAGTGGTGAAGGCTATCTCCTCACGATTTTCTGGGTCCATGCTTATCTGGTTATAGCCCGAGAATCCATCCATAAATGATAACAAAGCATGCCCCGCCGTGTTATCCACCAATACATCAATGTGAGGTAATGAGAAATCATCCTTAGGGCTTACATTGTTAAAATCTCAGAAGTTCACGCATATTCGTACCTTACCATATTTCTTTGGTACTGGTACAATGTTGGCCAACCATTGGGGGTACTTTACCACTTGTAGAAACCCTGCATTCCATTACTTCACAACTTCAACAACTTCTTCTCTGATCTTCTCACTCCATTCTAGCCACATTCTTCGGAGCTTCTATTTTATCAACTTTGCCCCAGGGTAAGTTGGCAATCGATACTGCACGATGTTGGGGTTGATACCAGGCATATCCTCATGAGACCAAGCAAAGACCTTGGCAAATTCCTTCAGAAGACTAATAATTTGTTCAGCTTCTTTGTCATCAAGGGTAGTGCCAATATTTACCTCTCGAAGGCATTGGTCGGTTTCTAGATTAATAACCTGAATATCCTCATAGATGGGTTGGGCTTTCTTTAGTTTACATTGTTTTATTGATTCTGGATATTTATTAAGATCATCATAAAAAAAAAGGAAGTCATACTCGGAATCAGAAATTTCATTTATGAGAGGAGGAGTAACATACTCGACATACAAGGGCTCTAGACTCTCCTCAAGAGAGGAGGTCGACACAGAATCGTAAACAACAGACTCGACTACAGACTTGATAACTGGCTTGATACTTTTGCTAGGGGTATTTAGGTTGGTTGACTCAATAGCATGAGCAAACTTGAAGTTTTCTCCCATGTTTGTCCAGTTCAGGAGCGGCTCAGTGGCTTGATGGATGAGGAGGTGTGCCAAAGGGCCTTCTTCTCCTTTCGAGAAAGTTTCTGCTATTTCTTTAGTGGTGTTGACATTGTTCTCTTTGATGTGGATTGTGAGTGCCGACTAATTAGCATCCGTGGGATCAACCATTGGGTCATCTTCACCAATGGTATACATAGAATACCCTCCTAGATCTCTAGGTGAGTAGTACCCTGATTCATCATCATTATCATTCTGCCAAGGCCCCTGGTAGTCATCCCAATCGGGGTACTTATCACCATCTTGAGAATTAGAGTCGTCTCCATCTTTCTCATCTTCACTGATTTCCCCTCACTTGGTTCTTCATTAGATTCCTCTAGACCATCAAATTCTTCGGCATCAAATGCTCATTGTATTTAGAGCGTATGGACCAAAAGATTTCCATAGGGTTGGTCTTGACATCAATGGCTCGAAGTTGGACTAGTCCTGACTCATCATCCTCTATGTCACTCCCTATGTTGATTAGGGAGATGTACTTCCTTAACCTGTTCCCTTATGGCCAATACGGTTACTGCTCTGAGAAGATCAGCTATAACCTCTTCAATTACCTCAGGATTCTCCTCTAAAGATATAACGGGCTAAATTAAAGAAGTGGGATCACTTTCTTGGTCTTCCCCAAATGCATTCACTGACCCTATTGATGAGGTCATTTTTGGGGAATCTGGTAGTACAAGCATAGCCTTCCAATCGTACCCATCTATCCATCCTTCCTTTGGGTTATACACCAAACCTTGAGAGTGGGGTTGGTATGAGGGTGATGAGGGATATGAAGTGGGATGGTGTGAAGATGAAGTGATATGGGATGTAGGATATGAAGATTGGGGGTGATAGGATGAGGAAACCTCTCCTCTGTAATGATGGGGTGATGCTTGGTGGTATGGCGGAGGCTGATAATATGGTGAACATGGGAAGTATGCTAGAGGTTGGTAATATGGTATGGTGGATTCTCTTGTTGATGAGGAAGGATGAACGGAGGGAGCCCGATCTTTTGACTCTTCTTCTTCTGATTCTCTTCTTTTGGGGGTCCTTATGGCTCTAGCCCTTTGACTCATGATTTTTCTGTCGGCATTCATGGGATTCCTCCAAGCTCAGGATATAATGAGTTGAGTAGGAATCACTCACCATGGTTTCTTCATCCAAATTGTTCACATGATCAGGGAGTGAATTGGTATTGACGTTGGAAGGCTGTTTGGTATTGACTTTAATAGTCTCGTTGTCCACCAAATCCTGAATTGTATGCTGTAAAGCTAGACATCTTTCAGTGGTATGCCCCTTTTGAGTTTGGTAAGCAAAATATTCATGGTTCCTGTACCAAGCTGGGGGAGGGTTGCTGATTTCCCTTGGAGCCATTTTCCCTAGCAATCCTTGTTTCTTTAGCTTCTCATACATTGTTGCCACAGGCATTCCTAAATTGGTGAATTGTCTCCTTGGGTGACGAACCTTTTGAACAGGAGCATCTACTTGTATCACAAAAGGTTGTGAAGAGGTGATAGGTGATACTGACCATTGAACCATGCCTACCACATTGGTTTTGGGACCCTTCCCTCTCAACTTTGGTGTTCTTTCCCACATCTTGGGATGATTCTTGATATTGGGCCTCTCTCAGAATTCTGTTTTTCACATGCATGCCAGTGGCTATTAGGGCATCAAAAGTCCATAGATTTTGGTAGTAGAGGACATCATAGTAAAGCTTTGACAAGTTTTCAATCAACATCTCCACTTGTTTTGCTTCTGAAGGCCGGTCTACCATTTGGCAGCCTTTTCTCTAAATCTCATTAAGAAGGCGATGAGAATCCTTCTCTAGGCTACTGTCTCAATGTCTCAAGCTCCTAATGCTTCACATCTACTTCGGTATTGTATGAGTACTACTTAGTAAAGGCTTTCACCACTGTCGTCCAATTCTGTGTTTGTGTGGATTCCAACTACGTGAGCCACCTCAGTCCCGGTCCTGATAATGTTGACATGAATACCTCCCTCATCTGTTTGTCAACAAATTTCCATATCTTCATAATACTAAGGAATACCTCCAAACAAGCCTTAGGATCCCTTGATCTGTAAAATATATCAGTTTGACACTTGAACTTTTTAGAGATTCTTGCCCCAAAAAAGAAGATCATCTCATCAGAATCTATTGTTTGACTCTCCTAACTTTTCCATGCTCAGATCATATCCTCAAGCTTCTCCAATTTTTCTCTTATTTTCCTTTTCCTCTTTGTCTCTGGAGGTTCCTTTTGAACATGTGCTGCAAATTCCTCTTCTTCATCATTAATTATACCTGGAGGGCGATCCCTGGAGGAAGTCCCTTGATGACTCGTAGTCCTAATTGATTCTGGCTCTGCTGGAGGAAGAGTTGTGTCAGTTGGTCCTCGGTGTAGGTTCCATAACAAGTGAAACACTTGAGCTAATCCATTATTGACTTCAGAAATTTCAGCTTGTAACGTCTCTACTGGGTGGACCCATGCTTTTTCTAGTGTTTCCATGTTGGATGGATCTCTATGGACTGACTTGTGATCACTTGGAGAAAGACAACCCTGGATAGATGATGGGGGTGACACTGGACTTAAGCGAGTCAACCGATTATCCTAACGCCTCCAGATGGACCGCAGAGAATACTTGAAGTGTGGAATTGTGTCTGAACCAAAAGTGACTTATTTTATGATTCTTGAATTCCCAACCCGTTGTTTGTACATTCGCTAAATTAACAACGAATGATCCATTCAAAGTTAGTCTGCTAAATGAAAGCGGGTGGATAGGGTTTGATGCCCCTAGTCCACCCAATGTCACAAGTGGAAATTTATACAAATGGCTTGTCGAGAACATTCCCATAAGATATTCCATATAATAAAGCCATGCTTTCCTTGTTCTTTTCCTACTATATGTCTTTCCTCCTGATTTTCTTGGGACTTCTCAGGACTTGATGTGACTCTGATGGGATTGCACCTGAGTCACGTGTCTGGACATTTTCCTTAAGGAGGAGGGACATCTTTCGTCCGAAACCCACTTAGGAAAGCAATTATTTATGACGGGAATATAATATAGGAACATTCATTTTTAAGACCCCAAACAAGTCCTACAGTTGGCTTGTGGAGCTCCTAGCTTCATCTATTTTCTACATGATGCGAGCATGTAGTGGATGCAATAGGACCGACAAGGCTTCTTTGACAGGATCTATATACGTAAGGTACATGATCCTTTTGATATATCCGTAGGTACGAGATCAGGGGGGTGACTTCCTTGCTCATTACTTGTGACTACACACGAGGTTAATCAATTGACCACGGGTTGGTGGAACCATGAGTGATTGTGTGCAAAAGTGTAATGTAGGGTAACCATCATTCGATCTCAGAATGCTGTAAAGTGCACAGACCTCCCCGAGGGTGCTGGCACAATTACGGATGTCCTCGCCGTTTGATGATGCATTTGATCTCAGAATGTCATAAAGTGCACGGATCTCCCCGAGGGTGTTGGCACAATTATGACATCCTCGCCGTTTGGTGATACCTTCCATTTTTGTACAGGAAGCGGGTATCATTTGCTCTCAGAGTACTTGACCTCCCCAAGGGTGCAGGCATGACAGGGAGTACCCTAGCCAAATGATTTCACTTCGAGCACGATGTACGATGCAGTTAGTGAATACAATTACAAACATGAAGTTAGCCAAACATGTTTTCAAACAAATGTGGTGGAAAATGTTCTTGCATTTAATGGTAGCATCTAGTATCGGAAGCTTGAACTTTATCCCCAGCAGAGTCACCACTGTGAGGGTAGCGGATTATCCTTATCTCCCCAGAAAAAATGGGATGCCTCTCTACACACTCGACTATGGAAGGATGCTGGCAATTTGAAATGGGCATATATATAATTTTCCATAGATAAAAGTAATGGACTTCAGTAAAACTTCCTTACCCGTCTGAGAGAGATATTGTTATGTCCACCCTTGGAGCCGTTTTGAGGTTCTATCAATGCAACGCCACATAAGCTAATAAGACAGTATTGCTCAATCGACTATAGTTTTCCCTCTTTAGGAATTAAACACACTAGAGTATCATTTTCTCCAATGGGGAAATGACCCATGGAAAAAAAACGTTAGGAACAAAAATATAGATATTTGGGCGAATTAAGTCCCAAAATCTCTGAAAAAATAAAGGAGGAGAACCAGAACGGCCAAGGGCCTTCAATGGACTCATAAGGAAGAGAGCCAATTTCATTTCCTCTAAGGTCGGTCTTTGACAGAGCATCAGATTATCCTCCTTTACAACAAAGGAATTAATAGAACCAAGCATTGTTTGGAGAGCATCATCATCAATTCCTTCAAACCTGAATAGAAAGCGATAATATGCTAGGATTTCTAAATACACCTCCTGCTCTGACGAAGTCCAAGACCCATCTGAAGTTTCAACTTCATAATTTTATTGTACTGTCTTTAAAGAATGGTGGAAGCATGAAAAAAGCTGGTATTAAGGTCCCCACTTTGGAGCCAAGAAATTTGAGATGCTTGATACCGAAAGATCTCTTCCCTTGCTAATGCCTCATCTAACTCTCACACCAAGCTCTTCTCCCAGTCCTATGAAGCTTCAGATGTAGGGAGACCTTGTAAGCGCAAAATTCATTTTTCAAATCCTGAATCCTAGTTTGCAAATGCCTAGACACTTCAACATTCCACTGTCGAAGTGTATCCTTACAAACAGATAATTTGGTTCTAAGAAAGGCAAGGGAAGAAGTACCATGGCCAACATTCCATGAAGACGACACCACAACGGAGCAGTCCCGGTGGCCTAACCACATAGCCTGGAATCAAAAGGGTCTTTTCCCTTTTGTAGCTCGACCTTGAGTGTCAATGAGAATAGGAGCGTGATCAAATCCAACGGCAGTGCAAACCAAAACCAAGGCCTCCTCAAAACTAGTCCACTAAGACAGATTTGATAGAACTCTATCTAATCTGATGCGGATATTGGCATCACCCCTTCTCTCATTGTTCCACGTTAAAACTGGAACCTGGGCCCCCAAGTCCATAAGATTACATGTTTCAATCATATCAAGGAACTTTTTAATGTCTCTAACTTCAAATCAATTACCCCATTCTTTCTCATGCCAAGATAAATAAGAAGTAAAATCACCAAGACACACAGGTCATGAAAAAGGACGTAAAAGTGTCAATACACACTTTACAGTCAATAATCCTGGAATCAGACCAAAGAATATCCACCTAAATCAAATCCTTCCAAAGTAACATTAACACCACAACCACCCCCCCCCCCCGCGGGGCAGTGACAATAGCTTCAACCATAAAACAACCGGAATAGTTAAGTTTTTTTTGTAGTTGTTTCATTTTCATAATACCACACTTTGTTTCCATTAACAAAATTACATAAGAATGATCATTCTTGGAGAGATTTCAAACAGCACGGACTGTCAAAGGACTCCCCAATCCTTGACAGTTCCAGCTTAATATTTTCATAACTGCCCATGGGGATGAAAATCCCCAGCCACCACATAGTTCTAAGCTTAAAAATGCTCATTGTCCATCTTAGAGCTTGAAATAGAGTCCTTGAGAACCTTCCTTAGTCTTTTAGCCTTGGATTTAGTTTGAGTAGCATCAATAGGTTAGCGTTGAATTTTTCCAGGCCCTGGCAGGGTTGGGCGGGGCTTGGGCCCAATTAAAGGGATGCAGGGTTGGCTTGGGTTTTAAGAAACCTGGCCCATCCCGACCCTATTTCACGGTTTCACCCCAAGTAAATAGAGTAGCACCTTATCTGGATGATCCCATATAATGTTCCTTGGCTATGGTGTTTCATTTTTCATAGTTCAACTCTCCTTGCGGATCTTCTTGCCATGAAAACCGACTCATTTTTCTGAACTTTGAAGTCTTCATATTCCTTATGTATCCACGAAAGCATTCATCAAATAACCTTGATAGACTAGATAACTAGAGCATAAGATAAGGAACAGAATAATCAGATGGCATAACATTCCCTCATTTTATAACAATATAAAAAATTAAGTCTCTATGCCACTACGAAAGAAAATTGGTAGAATGCTACCATATAATTGTCTAAGGAGGTGAAAACCCTTGGAGTCAATTGTCACTACAACATGAGGCTGAAACAATAGAGTAGCCTTTGTGGCTTCCTTCAACTTCAACTGCCACTTCTAAGTTCCAAATAAGAAAGGGATCAAGGTGAATTAATTGATTGACATTAGAAAAACCTCATGCATTTAGTAAAATTAAAACAAGATAACTACGAATGCTAAGTGTACATTTTAAAATAGATAAACTATAATTACAAACGTTTTCAGAAAAGATTTAGATTTTTTTTTTCTATATTATTTCTTCATTTTTAATACATATACTTTGTTGACCTTATGAAAAAAAAGAATTTTTAGGAAAGAATCACCTCCAAAGAAATAAAGACAAGTTGTGTGGTCTACGATGAAGACTTCTGTGACGACCCAAGAATACGGCAAGTACCAAACCCGCCTAGGAGATCGGTGAGGTGTCCCCACTAAGAATATGGCAAGTACCAGGGGATTTGGGAGATCGGTGAGGGTGTGCAAAATTTAGTCCCACATCGCCCAGGGGAGATTTCTGGGCTATTTAATATTCTCTAGCCTCCTTAATATGACACAGCATGTTTTAAAGCATTGAGGCCCACGGCCAAGGAGGACATTATTGTGCAATGTTAATGGGGCTGGAGCATTACAACTTCAGCCATGCCATTCCTATCAAAATCCCAAAAAGGTTATATAGTTTTGAAAATTGGATTAAAAAAGATAAGGCAATTAATAGAAGGCTAACATTGAGAACTATTGTTTAATTTTGAGTGTAGTCTCAAATGAATTGCTTCAATCCCCTATAGTTCAAATGAATCTTCGATCACAATTATTGCACGTCAATATCATTTAGGTCACCTACAGAAATTGTATGAAAATGCTCCACAACTGATGGTCGGAGAACAAGTAACTCTTCTAATACTTGATACATAGTTGGACGGGTTGTGGGTGACTGCGTAAACATGCAAGTGCTATTCTCATAATGGAAACCACATCCTTTGCAACCTTTTGATCTGATGGAAATGTGAGGCAGGGGTCTAACATATCCCTTAACAGTATCTTTTGGCGATGAGGTGAGCTCCCCTGGATACCTTCCCATAATTGTTTCTAGTGCTAGTACTCCGAAACTACATACATCACACTTCTCAGATATAGCCATGGTATAGGCAAGCTCTACAAGGGAAAAAAGAAAAAGGCTTAGTGAAAGTATATAAATGAGACATCAAATTATCTAAAATAGAAACAAGAAACTAAAATATATTTTAAATAATGGATATGGAAGAGAAAGGTATGTACTCATCTAGTGCCAATTTTAAAGCTCAAATTCAATTATTTACCCTCTATCCATACATCTCTCTGTAGTCCATGCCGCCCTCTCTTGGATTCTATGTAATCATGATAATTTAATGCTTCATTTATCCACTAGAAAACTCCTTGAGGTTAAACTTCACATATGAACAAGAGACTTTGGGCTCTACCTCTCCACTAAATTTGTGTCCCATTCAATAAGGTACTTGGCTAAAAAATGGTGGGTGATGTAAATAAATTTCTCTCTATAATTTTGGAGGAAACTTGTGACTAATATTTCTTCTTTACTAGTGAGTATTGTGGCTTTTGACACTAGCACCCTATATATACATACTTTGTACAGGTAAAACACTCTTTATATGATATTCACATTAGCAAATAATTCTTTTCATGTGTCAAATTATAGTTCCGAATATGAGTGAGGGGAAACTAGTCCACTTGTCCAAAAACATTACATCCCCATTTGACATGCCATATGATAGAAATAGGCTATGCCAGAATAACTCTCTAGATGGGACAACATATAAATTCTTGTCCTTTTAAGCTATAAACATTCTACTCCGTTTGGACTATCAGATATAAACACTTTATACTTATATGACAAATACTTCAACGGTCCAATCCCAAAAAATAGTCCTAGGTCTTAAATACTCTTAAACAACAATAAGAACACATTATAGTGAAAATAAAGAAAACTTAACAATTATAAAACAAAAATAGTACATAGCAATGACAATTTTACATACCTGGAGCAATATATCCATGAGTTCCTTTAAGTGACGTCCAATTAGATGAGTCTGGCTTTAATAGTCATGCAATGCCAAAATCAGATACACGAGCCTTGAGTTCCAAGTCTAGCAGTATATTTTTGCTTGAAATATCCAGATGAATTATTGGTGGAATACATTCATTATGCAAGTAAGACAAAGCATTAGCCACACTTTTGATGACATTTACTCTTTTCAGCCAATCAAACCTAATAGCCTCTGCTTGCTTGCTCAAAATCCGTGCTAAGGTTCCTTTTTCCATGTACTCATACACAAGAAACATGCATCGTGGATGGAAACAACATCCATAAAGTTTGGCAATATTCCGGTGCCTTATTTCGGTTAATATACGCATCTCATTCCTAAAGCTTTCATCATTAACTATTGTCTCACCTTCCAATGGGTGGAACTTCTTCAAGGCTACAACATGGCTAGTAGGTAGCACTGCTTTGTAAACATTTGCAGAAGTTCCAGTTCCAATGCAATATTTGGAATCAAAATTCTCTGTTGCTTGAATAATGTCCACACAAGCAATCTGGCCATCAAAATTCCATATGGAAAATATATTACCATGATTTCTTGTTGTTGCTTCTATATTTCCTTTTTTCAATTTTTTTTACATGAGGTAGAAAACACCGATAATTGCAAGTGCTAGGAATACAATTCCTATCAAAGAAGCAATGATGGATATGACAACCTTATGTCCATTTTTCTTCAATTCCTTGCTTCTACGAGATTGATTGTAGGGAAGTAGACCTTGAAGGTCACCACATAACCCTTTATTGTTCCTAAATGCTTGTGGTGAAGCATTTTTGAAAATTTTGTTGTTAGGAACAACACCCACCAACTCATTGTAGGAGAAATCAAGAGATAGTAAGCGACCCAAGTCTTCAAGAGAAAAAGGTATTGAGCCTGTGATCCTATTGTGTGATAGATTCAAAATTTCCAGCATCACCAACTTTGCAAGCTCTGGTGGTATCGGTCCACTGATTGAGTTATGACTAAGGTCCAACTGAGCTTGTAGGGATACTAGATCACCAATTTGAGATGGAATGCTTCATTCAATGGATTCCCGCTCAAATTTAATGAAAACAATATAGAGCAATGACCAAGTTGAGTCGGGATTGATCCAGTTAACCTGTTTGCCAAGAGGTCAAGAAGCTCCAAGTTGATGAATTTATCCATTTCAACTAGTACATGCCCTGAAATATTGTTGCCACTTATATTCAAGTGGAACAAATAGGATAAGCTACCAAATTCCATTGGTATCTCTCCAGCAAGTTTGCTGAAAGAAAGGTCTAGTAGTCCAGGTCGTGTTAACTAACCAATCTCAGGTGGTATCTTCTCACTAATATTGTTTCCAGAAATCTTTAGCGCTGACAAATTCTTACATTCTCCCCAAATTGGTAAGAGTTCATCATATAGTCTATTGTGACTCATATCAATGAAATAAAGATTTGGATGTACACCAAAACTATCAGTTATATTTCCAAAAAATAGGTTGTTGTCAAGTTGAACTCTTGCTAAACTTGTGCAATTTCTAAAGTCTGGAATAGGACACATGAGATTATTGTTATCAACCGTTAATAATTGAAGTGATCGTCCTTGGCATATTTGTTGCGGTAGGCTTCCAGATAATTGGTTGTCATACAAATTGAGTCATTCTAGTCTACTTAAATTAGCCCGAGAATGTGGGAGTGGACTGCCAAGTTTGTTTTGAGATAGGCCCAATTTAACCAGATTTTCCATATCTCCAATTCCTGAAGGCACTAGACCAGATAATTGATTCTCATACAAATAGAGGGTCTCTAGTTTAGTTAAATTAGCAAGAGAATGAGGGATTGAACCAATGAGCTTGTTTGTTTCTAGTTCCAACCCAACCAAATTGTTTAGATTTCCCATTGCGAAAGGTATTGGACCACTAAGTTCATTATCACGCAGGTATAGATATTCAAGGTTGGTTAAATTAGCCACGACAAAGGGGATCATACAGTGAATTTATTCCAGCCAATTGATAAGCCAACCAGATTTTTTGTATTCTGTATTTCTACATGAATTGAGCCACTTATTTCATTGCTAAAGAGGTATAAGTAGCGGAGGCTGCTTAAATTACTCAAGGGAGGCAGAACCCCAGAAAGATTATTATTGGAGAGATCGAGGTGGGTGAGTTTCAAGAGGCTAGCAATTTGATCTGGTATGGGTCCTGTGAGTCCATTGCCACTGAAATCAAGACGAAGGAGATTGGGAAAGGAAGAGAAGGTGAAGTTGTCCAATCCCGAGACCAATTCGAAGTTATCCAGTGTCAGTGACCTGACCCAAACCTATCCATCCCCATCCCCATGATAGGCATGAAGAAACTGCATTAACTACCTATAACCAATAATTCGGATATTTAGAGATATGGAGAACCCTAGCCAACAATCGACAAATGACCAGGCTGTCCTCAAATATATGATACACTTCTTGAAATTTTTTGAAATTTGTAGATGCATAGAGGGTGATAATTCGTTTTAATCTATGTTTATTGGCCAGTTGGGTTTCTCTCACCCATCACCTGTGCAGCATTAATTTCTCAACCATTTGTCATTATAGAGTCTCAATCATATAGTTTAGGCAAACTCTATAAGGCAAAGATAGAATAACATTAATGAAGTCGGAGAAGTGCAAGAAGAACGGGTGAATCAATCATACATACATACCTTTCTGTTGTGAATCATTATGTTGGTAATTTATAGAGGGCAGGTGATAAATCTTGCTTTCTGAAGACAATTCAGTCTCTATTATCGCATTTACTTGGAAGTTGCAGACTTTTGAAGCGTTCATAAACTCTGTGTGTGGGACCTTTGGTTAATAGTCCATGTCGTTCATAAGGAATCTATGGATTTGGCCGTGACCGTGATTTGTGGATTGGTATCTGAACGGTCAAGACTCAGAATCAGTTTAAACCGATACTTATCCAATCAATCTCCACGTCCATTTCAATAATTAAAAAAAAAAAAAAAACTATATATATATATATATATAACAATTCAATTCAGACTTCCATTTCAATTAAAATTGAAGGATAGGTAACGAAAAAGTAGCTGTTTGAATAAAAAAAATGTTAAACCTTAAAAAACTATTCAAAACCAAATACTTTATAAATGGTAAACTATTCAAAACCAAATACTTTATAAATGGTCTGGATTTCATAATTTATTCAAGTCAAAATATATGGCGGAGGTTACTTTTTCCTCTATGTTTTTATCTAGTTACTCCATTATATTGACATCATCCAACAAAATTGATCCAACCACGTAATCATTAGTCAAGATATCAGCCTGGAGCTCCATAATTTCTAATATTAAATTAAACTTCTTTCTCCTTCAAATTTCACATTAAAATGCAACCTAGACTTCAAACCTATTTTGATTTCTCCATTTCAATTAAAAAAATAATAATAAAGGATTTATTATGTTTAATTGCTAATTTTTTTAGATGGTCGATGTCTTATTTTCTTAAGTCCTATGGTTTTTTTTTTTCGAGTCTCTTCACCAAGTCAGCTAAAGAGACCAAAAGATACTCACATGGGTTTGTTTTCCACAAGGAGTGATGGCAATTTGGCAAGTTGGGTCTCCAGCCCAACGCCTTCTCCTCCACCCCAACCATCACCATCCCCTACCCCACCTCCATTCCTCCACCTGCCTCCAAGGGGCTTGACCCGTTTTAAACCAATTACAGAAAGATATGTAAATGGGGTATAAGGAGATGAGGACAAAGCCAAGAATGAGGGTTCCGATTAGAATGAAGACCAACTTGGATCAAAGATGAAGAATCACAATCACAATTGTAGTCCTCACATTGCTGTAAGACTTGTGGCAAGACGTTCCCAACGGGCAACGGGTCAAGTTGTTCTATTTGATTATTCTAAATTTTGAAGTATAAATTTTTTACTTTGATAAAAGGTTGATCTTTTACAGATTTTTTTTTTCCAAGGGCCTTCCTATTAGGGGCCATACAAGAGACCCGGGGAAGAATCAAAGAAGGACCCAATGAGGGGCCAGGATGGAGACCCAAGAGAACCACACCTTTCTTGGAAAACTGGAAAGAATATATAGTGGAGCTAATGGAGGTGCCTTTTCTAGGTGCACAAGGGGAACTTGATCCACAAAGGCAATGATCAAGTCCTTGAGCAATCTCCAACATGGTTTTAAAACTTGGGATTAGTCCTGACTAATACTGATTCGGATAACTCGGGTCAAAATATAACCAAAACCGTTTATTGGAACAAGAATCGACCGTTTACAATCAAATCAAACCTCACCGTATAAAAATGACCCGATTCTGGTTTTGTAGGTCATTTTCCCGATTCGCTTCAATTCAGAACCGTAGAACTCAAGACATCCTGGTGAGTATGGGATTTTTGCACACCACAGCTCACCAATTACGCTAGACAGTTGCTGTTATTACTTCCATATTTGATTCTTTGTGTTTTGATAGGATACAAGTTATGAAATAACATATTTAATTTTTGTCTTTATTCTTTACCAATAACAATTATAAATCCCAACCCATCATCTTCTCATTGCAACTCTCTAACTTCAATTTCAAGTCATGGAGGTAAGTCTTCTAAAATTAACACTAATCGAATAACAAAAACTCATTAGAAACTGATAAAATCAAAATGAGGAAACTCGATTCGGATTTCAGCTATTGTTAATGAAAAGGAATTGGTTTGAGCCTCTATTATTATGTCTTTGTCCCGGCACAACATTTTGTACCATTGTGAATTTGTGATTCAATATTCAATCAATCTCTCTCTCTCTCTCTCTTTCTCTCTCTCCAAAAAAAAAAAAATCTCTTTCTCTCTTCATTAAGTTGGCACTATCCTAGATCCCTTTCTTATTTATAGTATGCAACCTAAAAGTCAAATCTATCTTGATTTCACCATTTGAAAA
>NW_024868257.1:131795-149460 GCF_013358625.1 Macadamia integrifolia
TTTTTCAAGGTTTTGCCTATTAGGGGCCATACATGACACCCACGGAAGATTCAAGCAAGAACCAAGAGAGGGGCCAGGATGGAGATCCAAGAGGGCCACACACTTATTGGAAAACTAGAAAAAGGTATATAATGAGGGTAATAGAGGTGCCTTTTCTATATGCACCAGGGGAACTTGATCCACATAGCCATTGACCAAGTCCTGAGCAATCTCCAACAAGGTTTTGAAACTTGGGATCGATCTCGACCGATGTTGATTCGGATGTTTGGTGCCAAAATATAATTGAAACCATTTACCGAAACCAGAATCGAGTGTTTATGATCGAGAACAATTCGATTCTGGTTTTGTAGGTCATTTCCCAGTTCAAATCGAGTTAGAACCATAAAACCAATGGTTAACCACAACCAATGGTGTTACCGTCTTAACTTGTTTCATTGTTTTGGTGAGTCTTTACCAAAAGTAAGGAAAAAAGTGTTTTGATCCAGTCAAAGTTCAGTTTAATCCAATTGATCACGGGCTTGCACCAGAAAACCTCTAAGATCATTTGAGAGGGAGGACTCTGAATCGGAATTCCAAGCTTCCTGCAACAAATGAGATCAGCTGTTGTCTTAACTTTGCCTTTGGTGCTTGGCTTAGCGGACTGTATATCCTCTAGTATCATCTGCTTTAGGAACCTTGCCAGTCCTGCCTTGGCATCATGCCTTCTATTATGTCTTTCGCGCCAAATATGATCAGCCACTGTTAGTAACCCCATGATCCACGCTTCTTTGTAGTAAACAGATTTTTGCTTTCTTCTCCACCATTGAAGGAAATCAGGCATGGTTCTAGCTTTCTTCCATGCCACATTGAAGCACCCACAGAAAAAGAGCCATATATCCTCCGAGTAGGAGCATTGAAGGAATATATAAGCGTTGTCTCAACCTCCATTCCACATAAGCTGCATTTAGAGACAAGGGCAATGCCCCTCTTCTAAACAACATCATCCGTAGGGAGCTTGTCATGCACCATTCTCCAACCAAAGATAGATACCATAGGCTGCATCTGGTTACCCCAAATCAGAGAGAACCATGGCACTTTCGGGTTGCGGATCTTGATATCTTCCCAGGTAGAATTAGAATTGAAAATCCCATCAGAAGATAGATTCCACAGACACATATCTTCACAGGTATAAGAGGGAATTTTAATAGTCCGAATTTTCTCAAAAATATCATGTAGGAAAGGGGAGATCACATTTGGCAATTTCCATTTGAAATTGTCAATGAAGTCGCTGACCTTTCCCTTGCAGTGGAGACTCGACTCTCCCTCCAGGCCAACCAGCTCTAGGATGGATTTTTTGCCCAACCATTTATCTGACCAGAAATTAATGCTTTTCCCATTTCCAATCGTCCAGGCTTCTTTGGAGGTCACGAACTCCCACATCTTCCTAAAGCCAGGCCAAATCGAGGATGGCTTATAAAAATTTTTGAAAGATCCATCACCCCTTAGGAATCTCGCCCTTAAAAATTTGCATGCTAAGGATTTCTCATGCTTGACCCTCCAGACCATATTATAGAGCATGGCTTTGTTTATGTCTTTGAGCCTTCGCAGCCCCAACCCACCTTCAACCTTAGGCCTACAACACAATTCCCATCTGACTGATATTTTTTTTGCAGTATCAATCTCACCTGTCCAAATGAAGTTCTTCATCCACCTCTCCATTATTGCAATAAGAGATGAATGCCACCAATATACGACTGAGCTATGGTTCATCATTCCCAAGATCACAGAGCGGACCAATTCCACTCTTCTAGCCATGGACATAATCTTTCCTTTCCATCCTGCTAGCTGCCCTTTAACTTTATCCAGAATGGGATTAGCGACTCCTTTTTCACCATTCCCTTAAAGATCTCGACCCCCAAATAGCAGGTGGGGAAGTTACAAATGAAGATACCAAGCTCTTCAACTATGGCTTGCTTTCTAGGGGCACGAACAGATCCCAAGAAAAGCTTGCTTTTGTCTAAATTGATTTTCTGGCCGGAGAAGCTCTGGTGTTTGGAGAGAAAAATATGGAGATTTTTAACATACCTGATGGATGCATTTGAGAAGATGAATACGTCATCAACAAATAGAATATGGGTAGGGGTAATAGCACCACGGGGACCCGAAAGAGCCTTACTGCTCTTGTTGGCTAGGAGCTTAGATAAGCCTCTACAAAGAACCTCTTCAGCAATTATAAACAACATCGACGAGATCGGATCTCCTTGTCTCAGACCCCTCTCCACACCAAAGTATCCAACAGGGCCACCATTTAACAGAACTGATATTCTGGCAGATGCTAGGATCTGATAGATCCAAGAGATCCATTTTTCACAGAAGCCAGGTAACTTCTATATTTGATTATTTACGTTTTGATAGGATATAAATTACAGAGTAACATATTTAATTTTTGTCTTTATCCTTTATCAATAATAATTACAAATCCAATCGTCTTGTTGCAAGTCCCTAACTTCAACATTCAACTTCAACTTCAACTCTTCAAGTCCCATGGAGGAAAATCTTCTATTGTTTCTTCCTCTTCCATCTTCCTATTTCCTACTTTGCACTTCCTACTTCGCACTTCCTACTCCCACTCTCTCCCTCATCTTTAAATGTGAACTAATTGTAATACATTACATATCGAATTTGCAAATCGTTTTCTAACACTGACACTATAAAGCTCATGTAAACCTATTGTGAATCAGATAACAAAAAACGATTAGAAACCAGTAAAACCAAAATCGGACAAAAATGATTATGATTTCAGCTTACTCCTATCTGGTGCGGTTTTGGTTTCACTTTATCAAAATGTAAACCGAATCAAAACTGGACTAAATAACTAAAGTCGCACCGTTTGACACACCTAGATTTACCCCTATTCTCTTAAAAAAAAAAATTATTATCTTTTTACCTTGGGTTGTACCAGTGGATTGGTATCGAAACGATCAAGAGTCAAGATTAGTCTCTATTCTCAACCATGGTATTAAAATGATGGAACGGTCATGGGATTGGTATAGGTGGATACCATTTGGATACCGATCTGGATCAGCATGGATCGGATCATATCGAACAGATCTACCCTTTTTTTTTAATCATTTTTATTACACTTTTACCCTTAGATCATACATGTGTATCTAGATCAAAAAGGTCAGAATCAGGGATCAATCAAAACTATTATCATTCCAATCTGACCGATACTAATCGATCTTAGTTTTAGAACCATGGTCTCTACCAATACGGATCCAATCCGGGCAATTTGGCAAGTTGGGTCTCTAGCCCCACTCCTACTCCTCTCCCTTAGCCCCCTCTTGCAACATCCCTAGCCCACCACCATCCCTTGCCCCACCTCTATTCCTCCACCCCTACCTCTCCACCCACTTCCAAGGGCCTGAGCCGTTGTAAACGAATTATAGGAAGACATGTAGGACGTAGCCAAGAATGAGGATTCCAATTTTAACGAGACGCAACTTCGATCGGAGAAAAATAATCACAATCACAATCATAGTCCCCACATCGCTGCAAGATTTTGCATCAAGGCGATCCCAATGGGCAACGAGTTAAGATGTCCTATTTGATTATTCTAATTTTGTAGGTATAAATTTGGTCATGGCTAAACTTACCTTAGTTTGTAAGGAGAAAATCACAAAAAAGAGAAGTCACTGTCACATATTTTCCTTTTCAAGGGTCTATTAGGACCATACAAGTGTCCACAGAGGAATCAAGGAAGGACCTATAGCGGGGCTGGGATGGGGCCCAAGAAGGCCACACCCTAATATTATATAAATACCATAAAAAAATGCATTAATGAATTGGATCTTTGAAAAATGTCTTTAATCCTTGATAGTGTCACCCTTAATTGAATTTGATCTCTATTAATTGGGTAAGATCTTAACTGGAGCAGCTATACATTTATTAAAATAAAAAAATAAAAAATAAAAATTTAAACAGTCTGGGCTCATATTAGATCTGGCCAAGTTATTACCTATTGATAGCCCTACTTCTAGGCTAGACAACTATGCAAGATTGGCCCCAGTATAGTTAAAATTGCTTGAGTTTTTACCAAACTATGTTGAAAACCCAAGGTCCTTTCTCTTGGGCTTGGGTTGGATGACGTATCCAAAGCTTCAAAATCATCTAAACCCACCTAATATAAACTGAAAACCTTAACAAGGTGTAATCTTCCACCAAAAAGATTATGCAACCAAGAATTCAATTCTATCTTGATTTCTCCAGTTGAATTCCAACCAAACAGGAAACTCCTGTGCACAATTCAAATCTGAACTCATTGATGACAGAAAGAGCAAGATGGAACCAAACACTAGTTCCATCCAGATATCTCCTATGTCAAGTGTAATAACAGGCGGTTCGAGCTGATTAAGGAGCCTGATCAAATAGAGCAAAGCATAAAGAAACCTCATATTTTGGCCAACAATGATCATGTCTAACCTTACAAGCAATGATAGAACCAGCAGAGGAGAGATAAACCTTCCTACTCCATTCATGCCACACTGCTCTGTATTAAAACTTTCCTGGGGTTTCTTGTCTTTTTGGCTTCAAACAGGACAGAGACCACTCTGCACAGCACACTAGTCATGGAGGATATGAGTCTGCTAGAGAAAATATGAAAAGTAAATAATGTGTTAGAGAGAGAAATCAGAATATAATCTTACGAAAGCTTTGTATTATTAGTCTACCCAGAGACGCATTTTTGATACAGGGCTTCTCACCTTTTAGCAACCTACAACATTTGGTATACATTGTGTTTACAGCCAAAAGTATGACAAAACTGAAAAAGAGGGATTAATAACCCTCCTCTACATATTTCATGGTGAAAAATAAGGGACGTCAGATCTGTAGATTACTATACAGCTTCTTCGCTTGCCGTCTTGTTCTGAACCGGAGGTCATGCATTCTCGATTGCAAAATCATACAGTGAGGCCCACCACTTCAATCAATCGAACCCGAAAACTTTCACCTTTTTTACTTGCTTTAATTTTACCACTTCTGTCAAGTAGGGGAATGGTTACTTAAGGGAGGCAGAACGGTGGAAAGATTATTATTGGAGAGATCGAGGTGGGTGAGTTTGGAGAGGCAACCAATATGCATGGGTATGGTTCTTGTGAGTCCATTGAAGCTGAGATTGAGAAGGATGAGATTGGGAAAGGAAGAGAAGGTGAAGTTGTGAAGCATACCTTGCAACTCCAATTGTGGAAGGCTAATCTCAACCACGCTGATTCAGGCTTTGTTGCAAGTTATACCAAACCAGTTGCAGCATGGGATTGGTAGTGAGGATGAAGAAGCCGTAGTAGTAGTAGTAGTAGTGTTGGGAGATGACGTAAGGTTCCAAGAACGGAGAGCAACAGCAGCAGCAGTAGAGTAGTTATGGAGAGTGGCTTTCCAATTGAGGAGAGCCTGTGGTTCAGTTGATGATGACAAGTCAGAGGAAGAGGAAGAGGAAGTGATGAATAAGAAGATGATAAGGCAAAGAAAGGATAAGAATGGAGGAGTGGTCGGAGAATTATGAGAATAGTGATGAATTTGCAAATGCTTTTCTAAAACTGGCACTATACCGCTCATGTAAACCGATTCTGAACCAAATAACAAAAACCAATTAGAAACCGATAAAATCAAAACCAGATAAAAATGATTTTGATTTCAACTTTCTCCTATCTAGTGCAATTTTGGTTTCACTTCATCAAAATGTAAACCGAATCAGAACCAGACTGAATAACTAAAGCCGCACTATTTGATACACCTAGATTTACCCCTACTCTTTAAAAAAATTAATTTTGTTATTTTTGACCTTGGGTTGTACCAGTGGATTGGTATCAAAACAATCAAGACTCATGATTAGTCTCAACCATGGTCAACTATGGAGCTGTCATGGGATTGGTAAAGGTCGATACCATTTGGATACTGATTTGAATCGGCATGGATCGAATTATAATCCCAATTATAGTCCCCACATCGCTGCATAACGTAACGTTTGAGAAACAAAATGGGAACAAATCACATATCCGTTATTTTGAATGAATTTGTGGGTTTCTGGGATTGCTATATCGATGGTTTGGATCTGCCATAGCAACCAAACAGCAAACTCATGTGCACAAGTCAAATCTGAACTCATTGATGACAGAAAGAGCAAGCTGCAACCAAACACTGGTTCCGTATAGATACCTCCTATGTCAAGTGTTGTAATAGGCAGTTTGAGCTCATTAAGGAGCCTAATCAAATGGAACGAAGCTTATAGAAACCTCATATTTTGGCCAACAATGACCACGTCTAACCTTACAAGCAGTGATAGAACCAGCAGAGAAGAGAGAAATCTTCCTACTCTAATGTTAGAGCAAACACCAAGAAATATGAAAAATAAAGAGACAATAGATCCGCATAACACAGAGATTTAACGAGGTTCACACACCAAGGTGGTGTGCTACGTCCTCGGGCGAAGAAGAAGATGTTTCACTATACAGAAGAGAAATTACACCTAAGCAGCGGCGAGAAAATTCATCTTGAAATCCTAGCTCGAAAAACCCCCAAAATACAATGAATTTCTGAACAAGCAACAATACATTACATATACTCCAAGTCGCAAGTCAACCCATTGGGTCGCGGTTGATCTGATCGAACCATACCGCCCCTCACCCCCATACGAGATCAGTGATGGGCTCTAGGCTTGGGTCTATCGGCCCAACCCCTCTGCTTCCATCATAGATCTCAGAAAACTTCCTAGTCGGGTCGTCACTAAAATATATTGGAGTGGGTCAATCTTCAAAATGGGTTAAGAATTCGAGACAAACTTAATAAATCTCCACCTTGGCTTGAATTCTCCTCCAACAAATAAACAAATAGCTAAAATCTTCATCTTCTCCAATAGCCCTCCAAAGGGTTAAACTCAAACATGGCAAACACCAAGTAAGTTCAAGCAATGCTCGAACTTACCAACACACAAAGGCTTAGTCAACATATCATCTGGATTGTTTTCAGTACCAATCTTCAACACTTGAATATTATCTTGAGCAATTATCTCTTTTATAAAATGGTACCGAACATTAATGTTCTTTGTCCTCTCATGATACATCGGATCTTTAGTCAAGTGAATAGCACTCTGGCTATCACAATGGGCAACAGTCACCCTATGATCCATGCTAAGTTCTCCCAACAAACCTCTAAGCCAAATAGCTTCTTTAATTGCCTCAGTCACTGCCATATATTCTGCTTTAGTAGTAGAGAATGCAACTGTAGCCTGTAAAGTAGCTTTCCAACTAACCGTAATTCCTCCAAGAGTAAATACATAGCCTATGAGTGGCCTCCTCTTGTCAATATCACCTGCATAATCTGAATCAACATAACCAGATAAACTATCACAATTCCTCCCAAACTCCAAAAAAACACCAGAGGTCCCTTTCAAGTACCTAAGTATCCATTTTACTGCTTCCCAATGAGCTTTACCTGGACATGACAAATATCTGCTCACCACATTGACAGCTTGTGAAATTTCAGTATGAGTGCAAACCATAGCATACATAACGGAGCCAACTACACTAGAGTATGGATCTTGTGACATATATACCTCTTCATCTGTCTTAGGTGATAGAGCAGCTGAAAGTCTAAAATGAGATGCAAGAGGAGTACTTACAGGTTTGGCATCTTTACGATTCAATACCTTCTTAGTGTACTTCTATTGAGATAGCCACAACTTCCCTGCTTTTCTATCCCTCTTGATCTCTATAACAAGAATCTTCCTTGCTACTCTCAAATTCAAAACTTAATTGTTCCGTCAACCTGTTGACCTCATTCCTGTCTTTTGCTGCAATCAACATATCATCAACATAAAGCAACAAATATATGAATGACCCATCAGAGAGCTTTCTGAAATAAACACAATAGTCATATTGACACTTGAAGTATCCAAAACTAGTCATAACTGAATCAAACCTTTTATACCACTGTCTAGGAGACTGTTTCAAATCATATAAGGACTTCTTCAACATGCATATATGGTCCTCCTTACCATCAATAACAAACCCTTCAGGTTGATGCATATAAATCTGTTCTTCTAGTTCACCATGCAAGAATGTTGTTTTCACATTAAGTTACTCCAACTCCAAATCATGCATAGCAACTAAAGCAAATAGTATACGAATAGAACTATACTTAACAACAGGTGAGAAAACATCATTAAAATCAATTCCTTGTACTTGACTGTAGCCCTTTACAACCAAACGTGTCTTGTACCTAGCATCTTCAACACTGAGACAGATTCCTTCTTCTTGAAGACCCATTTGCAACCAACAGTTTTCTTCCCTGTTCTCGGCTTGATAAGCTCCCAAGTTTGATTTTTGTGAATAGATTCCATCTCTTCATTTATGGTAATCAACCATTTTGTAGAATCAATTGAAGTAACAACTTCAGAATATGTTGCAGGCTCACTATTTTCAATTGTGTCTGCAACAGACAATGCATAAGCAACAAATTCAGCATGCCCATACTTTTGTGGTTGTCTAATATTCCTCCTTGATCTATCATTGGCAATGTTGTACCACTCTTCTTCTTGATTTTCTTGAACATCATCTCCTTTAGTAAAAGTAAGCAGTTGAATTAAAGTAGATTGTGCTTTGTTTGTAGATGAACCACTAATTTCAAACTCCACCTTCTCTCTAGATTTTTCTTGACCTTCATTATAATGAACAGAAGCTTCTTTCCTAGGATGCAACATAGCAGATTCATCAAAAGTAATATCTCTGCTAATAAGAAATTTTGGAGACTTTGGATCAGGACACCACAAACTGTATCCCTTCATTCCAGATCCATAACCAAGAAAAATGCATTTCTTAGCCCTAGGTTCCAACTTCCCTTCATTCACATGTGCACAAGCAGGACATCCAAATACTTTTAAATTAGAGTAGCCTACAGGCTTACCTGACCAAATTTCTTCTGGAGTCTTGCACTCAATAGCTGTGCAAAGAGATCGATTCACCAACAAGGTTGTTGTGTTAACTGTTTCTGCCCAGAACTCCTTGCCCAATCCTGCATTTAACAACATACACCTCACGTTTTCTAATAAGGTTCTATTCATACGCTCTACCACTCCATTCTGCTGGAGTGTTTTAACAACTGTATGGTGTCTTGCAATACCTTCATTTTTGTAGAACTCATTAAAATCACCTTCACAAAACGCTAGGCCATTATCGGTTCTCAACCTTTTAATTTATTTCTCGGTCTACTTCTCAAGCAAATTCTTCCACTGTTTGAAAGTGACAAATACTTCATTTTTTTGCTTCAAGAAATAGACTCAAACCTTTTTAGAGAAATCATTAATGAAAGTAAGTACCTTGCACCAGCCCCCTTTGAAGCAACCCTGGAGGACCCCCGTAGGTCTGAATGAATGTAGTCCAAAGTTCCCTTGGTCCTGTGAATAGAAATATTGAAACTAACTCTTTTCTGCTTCCTAAACACACAATTCTCACAGAACTCCATTGCTTCTGTACTCTAACTACACAACAAGCCTCTTTTACTTAATGATGCCATCCCTCTTTCACTCATATGGCCTAACCTCATGTACCATAAATTTGTGACATCTGATTCAGACATAGATGAAGCTCCTGCAACAGACCAGTGACTATAGTACCTTGCAACACATACAAATTGCCAACCTTGATTCCTTTCATCACCAAGAGAACACCATTGCTGATCTTCATGACTACACCTTCAGCTGTATACTTGCACCCATTTGAATCAAGAGTGCCTAAACTGATGAGATTCTTCTTCAAATCAGGAACATACCTGATATTAGACAAGGTTCTGACAATGCCATCATACATCTTGATATTGATAGTTTCCATTCTAATTGTCTTACAAGAAGTATTATTTTCTATCAACACAACTCCACCTTGAATTTATTCGTATGTGGAGAACCCTTCACGATTGGGACACATATGGTAGGAACAATCAGAGTCCAGAATCTATTCATCATGTGATCTAACTTTATCATCAATCACCAAAAGCATATTAGACTCACTCTCATCTTCAACAATACTAACTTCTGCAAAGTCATCTCTTTTCTGTTGATTTTGAGCACCACCACCTGCTTTCTGGTTATTTAAAAGCTTATAACATTCAGATTTAATATGCCTCTTTTTTTTACAGTAATTATAGGTCAAATTCTTGTGCTTAGATTTTGATCTAGCATTCTTTTTGTTACCATCTGAACCCCTTTCATTCATTCTCCCTCTAGCTACTAAACCAACACCATCAGATTTATTAGTAGACGTCAACTCATCATCAATCTTCTACTTACTTTGCAGATTCGTTTTGACATCCTCAATAAAAATTGTCTCTCTACTATAAATCATGGTATCCCTAAAATGCTTATAAGAGGCAGAGAACATAACAATTATAGGGCCGAATCTTCATCGTCTATTTTAACATCTATCATTTTTAAATCAGTAATAATAGAATTGAACTCAAATATGTGGAATTTAATAGAAGTACCTTCACCCATATGAAGTGTATACAGTTGTTGCTTCAATCTCAACCTATTGGTGAGAGATTTGGTGAGGTAGAGATTCTCTAACTTCACCCATAACTTTGCAGTCGTTTTCTCTGAGAGAACTTCCTGTAGAATATGATTTGAAAGACACAACTGAATAGATCAAAGTGCTTTACTATCCAAATCATTCCAATCATCATCGGACATAGTTACAGGTTTCTTCGCCTTGCCAAATAGAGTTTTCTTCAAACCCTGCTGCGTGAGAATAGTCATCATTCGAACCTGTCATAAACTAAAACTAATGTTGTTTTCGAACCTATCAATATCATATTTCGTTAAAGTCATGGATCGAAGTAACCCAAAGCTCTGATACCAATTTGTTAGAGTAAACACCAAGAAATACGAAAACTAAAGAGACAATATATCCGTACGACCTAGAGATTTAACGAGGTTCACACACCAAAGTGGTGTGCTACGTCCTTAGGCGAAGAAGAAGATGTTTCACTATACAGAAGAGAGATTACATCTAAGTAGTGACGAAAAAATTCGCCCTGAAACCCTAGCTCGAAAAACTCCCAAAATACAATGACTTTCTCAATAAGCAACAGTATATTATATATACTCCAAGTCGTGAGTCGTCCCATCGGGTCACAGTCAATCCGGTTGAACCATACTGCCCCGCACCCCCATACAAGATCAGTGATGGGCTCCAGGCTTGGGCCGATAGGCCCAATCCCTCTGCTTCCATCACAGATCTCAAAAAACTTCCCATTCGGGTCGCCACCAAAATATGTCAGAGCGGGTCAACCTTCAAAACATGTCAAGAATTCGAGACAAACTTAACATCTAATCATGCCACATTGCTCTGTTTTAAAACTTTCCTGGGGTTTCTCTGTATTTTTGGTTTCAAACTGGATAGAGACTACCCACACAGCACACCTGTCACGGAGTATATGGGTTTGCTAGAGAAAATATGAATAGTAAATAATATGTTAAAGAGAAAGAATTAGGAATATAATCTCAAGAAAGCTTTGTATTATTAGTCTGCCCCATAGATAGCAAAATCAGGAACGGTAAAAGAATAAACGGATGATACGGATTTTAAATAGTAAAATTTTTCAAACGATATGATTAAGAAAACAGAGAACGACAAAAAAGGAAAATGGATGGTATGGGTTTTAAACGTGTAGATTTCAAACAAATGAGACAAAAAAAAAAAAAAAAAAAAAAAACGATAGTATACTCGTATAAATTAAGGAAATATTACATGAACACCTGCATCTAATGTTCAAAACAACAACAGTATCCAACACTAATGCATTTATTTATATCTCATGTCTGATTATAAGTTTTATGACATATAATTGAATATCATCTAACACTAATTTTAAATTCATATACCACACATATCCAAGTTTTATTGAGCAATGAGGCTTGGCTATGATGTTGTTCATTGTTGTCAACATAGTCAACACACTCTTGGAGTAATGTATTTCAGTTTGAGTTGGGAATCATCACTTTAGAAACATTTTTCAACAAATGCATCAATTTGTATCTCAATTTCGGGGTCTATACATTGATATTGAGTTGAAGGTGATATCGTGATAAATATAGGCCATTTAGTTAGCTTCAAGTCGGCGAGAGAATATACGAAAAAATGTGTTTAAAACTGTAAAAAATGAAAACATATTTAAAAACATGTTTTTGCTTACAGTGATCTACCCCGAGGCGCATTCTTTTATATACAGCTTCTCACCTTTTAGCAGCCTACAACATTTGGTATACATTGTTTCTATAGCCAAAAGAATAACAAAACTGAAAAAGAGGGATTAATAACCCTCCAGTACATATTTCATGGTGAAAAATAAGAAACATCAAACCTGTAGATTTGACATCAATGGTGCATAGAACAAATAATATGCACAAAATTATTGTACAGCTTCTTCGCTTGCCATCTTGTTCTGAACTGGAGATCATGCATACCAACCAAACCACTGAACCAAACAACTATTCTCTATTGCAAAATCATACAGCTAGGCCCACCACTTCAATCAATCAAATCCAAAAAGCAATTCGAGAATTCCCAGATTTACGCAACTTTGGGAAATTCCTTCTAGCTTGGTTTGGGGCCATTGGGCAGTGTAAAGGTCGGCTCGGATTTAGAGACCTTTGAAATAAGCGGACTCAAAATCCTGACCTGCAACAAAGGCCTACATGGCACGCATTATATTATCTTAAGCCAAAAAACTCTGATAGAAGCCAAATTCCACAACTGTTTTGTGGCAAAAGAGAGAAGCGAAAGACGAATTTTTTAAATCCTAAAGCTGGCAAAGATTTAAATTAAATTGCTTAAAAATTAGCTGATAAAAAATAGAATTGGGAAAAGGAAGAAAATATTTACACATATCTTTATTTTTTTGAGAGTTTGTGATTAATTTTTAATTTTTTTTTTGGGGGGGGGGGAGATTTTACATATATCTCCCCTGAGATTTGACCTAATTACATCTACCCCTCGTGTTTAATTTATTATATTTTGGTTCATGAAACATAACATCGTAAGTGAGGTGTTAGTTTTTAAATAGAAATGCCTATTTTACCGTTACTATATCTTAAACTAAAAAATCCTAAATCTATAGATCATTTTGCCCTTTTTGCATCTTCAACCCTAAAACCCCAACTAAATAGCTATATTTAATAAATGAATAAGTAAACTAGTTTAAAAAAATATGAATAAATAAACTATTATTTAAAAAAAAAAAAAAAAAAAAAAAAAAAGATGAGCTATTTAGTGCATGAGGCTTCCTCATGTGCAAGATCCAGTGACGAGAACTATTGAGAAATATATAACGCGGTAGAGCAAAGTGGCAGTGAATTTTTATCACTACTATTTAAAGGTTTTTTTTTTTTTCTATGAATGAATTAACAGCTTCTATTTTTAATTTGTCGATCGTTATCAAAACTGATAAAATTGTTGCAAAAAAAAATATAAAACCATATTTCTGACTCTTACAAAAAACAAAGAACTACAATTCAGGTATAGAGGAAGAAAAATGAACATATTTTCTATCATTTAAAGAAACAAAATTCAAAATCCACACCATCATCTAACAATAAAATAAAAGCAAATTTCTACCCCTAATATAGGTGTATTAAAATCCAAAACGAACATGTGAAACCGACCTGAATTAGCCCGAACAGATCTTTATTAGATCAACTTTGGATTGGGGATTCTGAAATTGAATAAAAACCGAACCTAAACCAAAACTAAACCGATGACACCATGGAACTCATTCAAAACTATTTGTTTCTCTTTATTTATATATAAATATATATATATATATATATGTTAAATTGAATCTAAATTAGACCAAAATTGAAACCAATTCGATAAGTAAAACTAATAAGAACACAAATTGAAATCAAACCAATAAGAACCTTTCCTTATTGGTTTGATTTCAGATTTGTCATTTCCAAATTGAAGCAGATTCAGCCCGAACCGCTCAATTGACACCCCTACCCTAATGTCTCAGAACATAGTGCAGCTCCACCCATTGCAAGAAAGCAAATCCAAAGCCAGTTCATATAACAAGAGATATATGTTACCAAAAGAAGTAACTTGAACCTCTCTAGTAACCAATGGAGTATTTTTTTTTTTTTTTTTTGGCTAAATGTAAGAAAAATATCAAGAAAAAATAATCACAATGGCGAGACTGTAAAATTTTACACACATAAAGATGAAAGACTAATCGGAGCTCCCGACCTTCAGCATTGCCATCAGCAGGGAGGAGTCAATCAGCTAGAAGAAACAATCATCTAGTGAACTGAAATCTCAAAGACTATATTGAGCATCAATCGACAACTCATCTTGCATATTCGGAAATAGGAAGATCATAGTAAAAGAAGCACCATTCTTTGTTGTTGCCTTGGCAAAAAAATAAGCAATAAGGTTAGTCTCCCTATAGTAGTGAATGATTTTCCACTCAATAGATGTTGAGTACAATGAAGAAAAACCCAATCTTGCATCACAAACCATGAGATAGTCCTAGCTTAGACAACAATAACCACAACTACAATGTCGCATTCAATCCAGAGCTTCTGCACCCCAAATATCTCTACGCATTTCCTACACCAGCAGGACATGTTTCTTTTTCCCATTCGTTTTACATACAGAGTTGAGTAATGGGTGATGATGTTTACCAAAAAAGAGTAATGGGTGATGCCTAGACATTAAATATATGCATGTAAATAGAAAATGAAACAAGTACTAGTCAAGTTCTTGCTAAAGGATTTCCAATTAACTCACCAAATTTTGCATCCCCTTGACAATAATGAGTTATGGGCATAGACAAAGTTTGTACACTTACTTTCAAGAAGGATTTGGTTTTTATGGAAAAACCTTAATACCTGTTACAAACCAACCCAAACTCTAAACCCTGAGTGTCGAATGATAACATGTCAAATAATTGACCAATAATTTTCACATTAAGTGACAGCAAATAATGTGGAGGTGACCGAAAGTAGTTGCATAAAATTTTGATACCTGAATCACCCAAAAGTTCAAAAACCTTGAATCTTTTAGGTCCCCCCCTACCTAGGAGGCTCCAATCGCCCCAATTTTAGGCCCATCCGCCCAAGCTTAGGCTGTTTTGCCTTATTTTTTATCCTTTATTTACCAAAATGCCATCATTTTGGAAAACCTATAATTGGGGGTCATAAAATAAGAAAAGATATGAAGAAAATACTGAGGAAATTCTCCAAGAAATTCCTTTTTAGGAAATCTTAGAAAAGCCCTAAGTTCTACACAAATCCTGAGAAGTGTGTTGGAATCTCCAAATCCGACTGGAATACTCCAAAACCCTGATTTTTCTCAAGAACCCTGGAAAACCTACAATTTCTATAAGAAATCTATAGAGAAGCCAAGAAAGTGCCGAATCTCTATTAGAAGACTGTTACCTTCAAGAAAGCAAGAAGAAAGTGATGTCTTCGCCCCAGAGCCAAGAGAATCATCAACCACAACTGGATTTGAAGTACATGTAACTTTTTTATCCTAGCTTACATAGAATTCATTATTTCAACTGTTATCATCGTGTCATAAAGTATCATATAACCGTTATGTTGTCCGGATCCTCACGTGATATAGTGTCATACAGCCGTTATGTTGTCCTAATCATCATTTGATATAGCATCGTACAATAATAATGCTGCCCATATTCCCATATAGCATAGAGATAATTTTTATCATTTCATATGGATAATTGAACCAATTTGTAGTCACATGCACTTTGCTAATCAAGTTTAGGAACATTTAGCACAACCAGCAAGACACTAATCTTGTTAATCGAGATGGAAAAGGGAGTAATTACATTGGGTTTAGGAAAAAATTTAACCAAAGAAACTTAAATTTAAATTCAGGAACTAGAAATCAAATTATGAGAAAATGCCAAACAAGAAAAGACAATAATTGGAATATCAGAACAGGAATAGCTTGTGAAATAAGTAGTTCATTGTCGTCTTTTTGAGATCAAATATTCTACTATGCAGCTATGAAGAGAAAACTACAACATAAAACAAAGTGTGGAGCTACGTTTCAGCCATATCATTTTGGAGAGTGATAATTTAATGATCATCAATCTCCTTAAGTGGATTACTACTGTCTCTCCTTGGAGGATCGCTCACATCATCGATGACTACCTCACCTTATCGGATCTTTTCCCTCAGATCTATTTTAAGCACACATTTCGGCAAGGGAACACTGTTGCAGAATCCCTTGCTAATTTTGGATCTCATAGTCGTGCTTCTCATTTTTAATCCCCCCAACCTTTTATCTCCTTTCTTTCTTGCTGACTTGGCTGGCATTTCTATGCCTCGTTCTATATCTAATGGTGCTTCTGTTCCTTTAATATAAGTTATTTCTTGCATCAAAATAAAAAAGTAGAGCTCAACATGAGTCATTACCCATTAGGCAACTCCATATCCTACCCCGCTAGTCTGAAACCCTTACATGCACCAACTATTTATTGGAAAAAATAACAATTTTCCACTTGTGTACAAGTTAATGGAGTTCCACAATGATAACAAAAATATATATAAAGTAATGACGCTGAAACAAATCAATTCAATCTACAAATGTACACCATTTTTAACGTGGAAAACCCTTTCAAGACGAAAGGGAAAAAACCACAGGACCTCGTCCGGGTAAAAACTTTCACTATAATAATAAAGGGGTTACAAGATCTCTTCTTTAGACAATTAGAGGCTACCGAAATATCAAGAGAAAAAATTACATCTTGTATTACAAAGAAACTCACCAAACAAAGGTGGATTCACAAAATTATAGTACTCTCACCTTCAAACACATCATTAAAAAAACACAGAAAAGACTCAGTACCTTTCTTTCTTTCCTTGACAGAGAGAACGCCGTCATGCCACAACCCAATGCAAGATAACGTCTTCTCTTCCTTCTTTCCTCCCCTCTTTCATCCTCACAAAGACCAAAGTAAAAAAGAGATCTCACAAGAAGACTGCTTCATGGTTTGAGAATCCGAAATATATTTACCTTTATACATTACCCTCTTACTCCCCCACCTTTTATATAGAAACAGAAAGAGAGAGAGTTTAGTCAGTAACCAGCTCGCATACACAATCCATATGCAGATCTCCACAGATGTCTCACCATCTAACCTTTAGTGTACGGGTGAAAGAGGACTCTTAGGCGGCCTTAACTCTTGTGTGCCTCCATCCTTCCAACATTACTATGACAAGGAATAGTGTTTGAATTGAAAGACTAAAATGAAAATTAAATTTCCATGGAAAGGAAAATAATAATTGTTAAGGTACCTCCTTAATTCCCACACAAAAGATCGAGTGACCACAAATACAAGAATTGCAGCACATGGGACAACCCCAACATCAAGCCCAGGAATATATGAACAATGGTAGGCACTTCCAGCGGCTAGAAAGCTCTGCATGACAATAAGCTGAAAGTGCAGCTGCTATTCCCTGCTAGGAGGAAGGAAATATTGAGAGAAGGATAAAAAAGGAACATAAATTCAATGTCAAGCAAGATATGCAAATAAGCCAACACTGAAAAATTATAAATATCACTCACTGTTTCCCCCTTCAACCGAAACTTCTTTCCTCTGTTTTTTAATAATTTGT
>NW_024868258.1:0-103 GCF_013358625.1 Macadamia integrifolia
TGGCACTTTCCGGCACTGATTGTAGAAATGACACTCTTTTTGCGTCACTTAAACACTGAAGTTTACACTTATGGTACTGTCAGAGAAATGTCATTCTTGTAAT
>NW_024868258.1:2459-40817 GCF_013358625.1 Macadamia integrifolia
CTTTTTCTTGGGAGCTGTTCTGTGGTGCCCCAGTGACATGATATTTCATGATCAGGCCCTAGAAGATAAGGGACATGCATGAAACAGAAGAGTTTCAGGATGATGAGTTATAGGTGGGCTGAGATAGCTTTCCAAAGAAAAGGCTAAGGCTCAACAAGGAGACTAGCGGAGTAAGTTGTCTTGGTTTTTTTTTTTTCTTTTTGGATAACTGGTGGCCAAAGATGGCCTCCCTTGGTAGACTTACCAAGATAAGGATTCTCTCTAAGCTCCATGCTCGTTGGAAAGGGATCAGATGTATGGGAAAGCTCAAGAACTTTAACATGAAGACTTTGACACTCTTAATCATGATAAAAGAATGAAAGAAGACAGAAATGAAGTTAAAAAGATTCTTACATTGGAAAGAAAGAAAGAACGAAAAATCTCTCTCAACAACGGTCTCTCTCTCTAAACCTAGCATTCTTTTATTCATGTTTCTGATGTGCTTCTTAGGCTCTTCTTCCTTTTTCAACTCTTCGAGCATCATTACCACATCTAATCATTGCTCAATTGTTCAGTTCAAGCCTTCCATCTTCCAGAAGATCCTGTATCACATGCCCAAGTGCAATGCACTCATCAGTTGGGTGCCCTTATTGGGTGTGATAGTTGCAGAAATGATTTTAATCATACTACTCTGGCAAGGGATTTTTGACTAGTCGGGGACGAACTGTGCCTAAAATTCCTTCCTTCTTCAATTCAGCAAATACTAGAGATCTAGCTATGCCCAAATCAATGCACTGCCGTTGAGGATTCAAAGCCTGTCCTGATGACGAGCTAGGCTGTATCATAGTTGAAGGAGATGTTAGGACTTGAGCTATGTTAGGTTGCTAATTTTGGCCCACCAAATTTAGCCCTTGACCTTGGTACTGGTCTGGCCTTGGGACTTTTCCTTGTTCATGATGACTTTGAGAAGTTCCACAATGTTGTGATTTTCTAAATATGCGGTTTTCAACCCTCTTTCCAGTTGTTAGCAATGCTGAGAATGTCTCAATGTGTTGACTGTATAATACATCATAGTATGGATTTGCCAAGTTATCTAGGATCATTTCAACTTGTTCTTTTTCAGTAGGTCGAGATGTCATCATGCCTGCCTTATCTCGAAACCTTAGGAGAAACTCAGTGAAACCCTCACCTAGAGCCTGTCGAACAGTTTCTAACTCTCGTCGAGTTATATCCAGTTTAGTGTTATAAGAATACTGCTTAGTGAATGCTTTCATTATCGTTGACCAATTCTGAGTCTGGGAAGGATCTAACTGAGTTAACCAACGAAGAGCTGGGCCTGAAAGAGTAAGAAAAAATACTTGCCCCCTTTGTTCTTCAGTAAATCCCCATGAACTAGAAATATTAATGAAGACCTTCAAGTGCACCCTTGAGTCACCTTTACCATCAAACTTATCAATATTCCATTTAAATTTCTCTGAAATTTGAGCTCCGGGAAAAAGGACCATCTCATCAGTTTCTGTGGCTTGAGCATCTATGGCCCTCCCCTTCTGTAATAACTTTTCAATTCTTTCTAAGTGTTCCCTCATCTTTCTTTCCCTTTCAGTTTCAGGGGGTTCAGTTGGAAGATCAAGTCGGATTTCCTCTTCATCATCTTTGACCACAAGTCTTAGTATGGTACGAGGTGCATTGGACCCCATCTTGGTCCATTCCTATTCTCCTGGGGTTAAAATAGGTTCAGTTTGTTGCTGAGGCTGCTTGGCACTAGTAAACTGGTTGAATAAATGATGCAACTCTTCCAACTCTAACTGCATCATATCTACTCTCCTTTTCTCTTGGGCATCTAGTTGACTTCCACTAGCCGGATCCATATTTCGCCGACTATTCAAAAGATGCCGAGCTAGGTGAACTTGGTGACGTGAGTTGAACAATAAGTTTCACCATTGGTAAGGACTTCTCAGGGCTACTCGGATCAAACGATTACCTTGACGGGTCCACATAGACAGCGGGGAATTTTTTTTTTTTACACAGAATCGTGCCTAAACTAAACCAAGAAATTTAAATTTTAGGTTTTTATTTTTAATTTTTTATTATTATTATTATTATTATTTTATGATGCACACATAAATTACTCCCCCTCAATAATAAGTATCTAATTTGGCCTAATTTTTAGTTGGTATTCACACATTTTTGTTTTTTAGGGCCCAATTTAAACACAAATTATAGTGTGGGAAAACAAACAAGTTGGTCCACACAAGAACAATCTCACAGCTGATTTCATATAGGTATTTTCTTTCTCCCTGTAACATGGAAATACCTAATTATTCCTGACTCTGGGATTGGTTCTATGGAACATTATCAGTTTGGAACATGTGCTAATATAATGTGGTGAAGCAGGAATCACCCCACAGGCACGGTTGCGTGAACCAAAACCAATATAATTGCATCTCTCAATTCCCAATTGTCAAAGAACACATCAAGTTTAAACATATACAGGAAAAATCTCACCCTAGATGAAACAAGCTAGAAAGGTTCTAACTTGAACCGCAAATAATTACTGAGTCAGTTTGTAGCGTACCCTAGTTGTTTAATGGTCTAGTTCCTATATGATGCGATGCAATGGGTAAGGCTATAGGACAGAACAAGGTTACCCTTGACAAAATCGATATACCTATCACTGAAAGTGAATCATGGGTATGTGGTTCCTTTGATATACCAAATGGTACTGTATCAAGGGGTGTGATGTCACCGGTGATTGTCCATGACATTACATGGGTTCAGTTGGCTAATCACAGGGGTAGGTGTATCCGTGAGTGAATGTGTGCACAAGTATAATGCAAAAATTGGCCATTAGTCAATCTCAGAATAGCCCAATATGTTCTATCACCCTAAAGGTTTCTAACTATCGATGACCATCCTCGTCAACCAATTTTAGTTCGAGCACTCTTATGTAGGAAGTGGGCATCATTTGATCTTAGAGTACTTAGTATATCGTGCACTAACCTCCCCGAGGGTGCGGGCATGACAGGGAGTACCCACGTCAACTAATTTCACTTCAAACACGATGCATGATGCAGTTAGCAAGCAATATACAAACATGTTTGCACACAATGATGATGAGAGGGAGAAAATTCTAACGTTATTGTAACTTTCTAGTATAGAAAGTTTGACAGTCCCTAGTGGAGTCACCACACTAAGGGAAAATACCTTTTTGCTCTTTTTCTCTCTTTTTCCGCTCTATCCTTCACTTGTCATCTCTGGCTTGCCTCGGATTGAATGGTCTCCAAAGCATGGTCAGGCGACTATTGGGGGGATGAGGAAAGCATGATTTTTGGAGTCGCCATCTAGGATTCAGGGCCTAGAACCCTATGGTGGAGCCCAATTTTGATCGAGGGATCGAGCTCGAATAGGGGGTTGGTTTCCTACGAAAGGAAGGAACCCCGTAATTTGACTTCATACTTTGGTCTATTCCAGAGATAGGGGTCCGTATCAGGTTACGAGTGTGGGAAGGTGTTAGGCATCCACCTCGCCCGAAATTCCCGGTCTTTCTACCAGAAGCTTGGATTTCGAATATTCTCCCCCGAGAATTTTAACAGTCTAAGCTAGCACAGAAGTTCTATGACATGAAATAATGCAAACATATATACATAAACTTGCTTGAAAGAATTTCACATGAAATAATAAAATTTACATAAACTAATGAGACATGCAATTATCTTACCTACATACACGTGCTATGCTTTATGACAGGAAAATCATGATCGTTATTTTATGTAAGGAACACATGCGATAACATATAAAATGATGAAACAAACTACATTTAATGGACAGATGCTGAAATTAATACATAAAACTACAATAGTAAATCCTTATTTTATACAATAAACATGTAAAACAAATATATACATAAATGAGGCAACTGAAATTACAATATAATATCTACATGATAATGACCGACGAAAATAATGAATTTTCCGATAATTTTACTCGACTTAGGGGCAACGATTTAATTTTCTTCTCTCTTTCTTGGAGAAATTAAAAACTTCTGGCACCTGGGTAAGAAAGTTGACAGGGCTTCTTTGCTAGGGTGTGACTACGGGTTCTGGTTTCTGGGAATCTGAATAGGATTTCCATACTATATTTTTAGAATCAGAATCAATTTTGAAAATTTGGACTGGGCTTCCATGTCGTATTCCTAGAGGTGGAATCAACTTGGGAATTTTGGGCAGAACTCCCGCACTATTTTTCTAGGGTTGGAATCAGCTCGGGAATTTTGGGCAGAGCTTCCGCGCCATATTTCTGGGGTTGGAATCAGCTCAGGAATTTTGGGTAGAGCTTCCGCGCCATTTTCTAGGGTTGGAATCAGCTCAGGAATTTTGGGCAAAGCTTCTGCGTCGTATTATTAGGGTCGGAATCAACTCTAGAATTTTGGACAGGGCTTTCGCGTTATATTCTTAGGGTCAGAATCAGTTGTATTCTTAGGGTCAGAATCAGCTCTAGAAATTTGGACAAGGCTTCTGTGCCGTAATCCTAAGGTCGGAATCAGCTCTGGAATTTTAGACTGGGCTTCCCCACCGTATTCCTAGGGTCAGAATCAGCTCTGGAATTTTGGACAGGGCTTCCGCACTGTAATAAAGATATCAAAATTAAATATAAATGAACTTAAATAGAAGTTCCGTACTAACCCGATATGTCCGTCAAGTTCAATAAGCTCAGCTCGGTCTATTCTTTTTCTTTCCTCTCTTTTCTCTCTCTCTCTCTCTCTCTCTCTCTCTCTCTCTCTCTCTCTCTCTCTCTTTTGTAAAGCCTCTGGAACAATTTTTTTTCTTCAGGGGTTCTTCCCTATTTTTTCTGGGGTTTTACATTGACCCGAGGTCACTATATGTAGAGGGGAAGAGGGGTAGTGGTGAAAAAAGCCTCAAAGAGGGCCAAATCCATTTAAGCCCTTCTCAAATCCGTGTAAGGGCTTACATGGATGTGTAAGGTCTTACACGGATCCCCCCTGTGCCATCCCATTGTGTGGTGAAAAAGATACATGTCACCCCGTTATGCATTGCAAAAATACGTGGCACCTAGTAAAGCTTTCAAATACCCTGTGGCACCCTCTTACACCTCCAGATACTCTCCTAGACTGGGCAGCTACTCCCTAGCCTGGGCGACAGTAGCCTTTGGTGGAAATCTTATCACGTAGGTTGGTTGGCAAGATAGGGTTTGGTTTAGGGTGGTTTGGTTTGGTTTAGGTTTAGGTTTAGGTTTAGGTTTAGGTTGGGTTTAGTATTTGATTTAGGGTTCAATTGAGGTTAGGGGTTTTGGTTCGAGTTTAGGGTTTAGTTTAGGGTTTAATTTAGGTTATGGTTTTGGTTCGGATTTAGGATTTCGTTTAGGGTTTAATTTAGGTTATGGTTTTAGTTCAGATTTAGGATTTGGTTTAGGGTTTAATTTATGTTATGGTTTTGGTTCGGGTTTAGGGTTTAATTTAGGTCAGGGGTTTGGTTAGGTTGGTTTGGTTTAGGGTTTGATCTGGTCTAGTCTGGTTTGGTTTAGGTTTGGTCTGGTTTAGGGTTTGGTCTAGTTTGGTTTAGGTTTGGTTTGGTCTGGTCTGGTTTAGGGTTTTGTCTGGTTTAGGGTTTGTTCTTGTTTAGGGTTTGGTCTGGTTTGGTTTAGGGTTTGGTTTGGTTCAGGGTTTGGTTTGGTTTGATCTAGTTTGGTTTAGAGTTTGGTTTATTCTGTCTTAATTTGTTCAAAGTTCAGGTAGGTATTACAGCACACCTGGTTATCTGTTTTTTTCATACAAGATATTGATGGAACCGTATTTCCAAGTACTTTCCAATGATATGGGAATCAAGCACATGCTAGGCTTGATTGTCGTATTCTTGCAAAAGGTATTAGTGACCACTTCTGGTCACCTTCCTAGCATCATTTAAATTTTGACTGACCAATCACAAGTTCTGGGATAGTCTGGATTTGTGCTGAAAATTCGATTTCTTTCCAAAAGAGAGAAAATATGTCTCCTCATTACCCATAATTCATCATTGCCGAGGGGGGACAAAATTTGGTGTCTACAATATGAAAACTAAATGATATCATAAATTGCTTATATGCCCTTGAATTTCTTGGTGTTAATAAAAAAATGGGAAAAGTCCTTCGCAAACTAAGGGAATTCCAAAAGTATGAAGGGAAAAAAATCAAAATAGAATAATGAAATTACTCATTTGAAGTGAAAAGAAGCCTTACTATATTTTGTAGGGAAAATTACAACCCCCCCCTCCCCTAAACCTTGAAAGATTCTTACATTTGAATCCAATCCTTTAGTGTCCATTAGTTTGAAACTGTTATGTGGTGAGGTCACCTTTCTTATACCAAAAATGCCCTCAGAACTAAATGAAGAGACCAAAAGACCCTTCACTTGAAATTAAGAAAAGAGGGAAAACCCATCTTTCAATTTCATCGTCTTCAACCTAGGTCTCCAAGCCATGATCTATAAATCTTCAACCTCAGGAAGGAACCGTGAGAAGCTAACGGAAGGTTCAATTGACGTTGGTGAAGGTTTTGATTGACGCTGGTGAAGGGTTCGATTAAAGGTAGCTACGATTTTCCTCAAACAAATAACAGAGATAAGGTTGCTGCGATTTCCCTCAAGCAAATAACATAGATAAGCTTACTGCGATTTCCCTTTCTGACTATGTACTCTGAGCAATACTTCAAAATCGATGGTCCCTACAGGAATGAAGCCTAGTCTAAAGGGTCTTATTTGCATGAACTGTACTATGGTTGTTAAAAAAAAAAAAGGGGGAGATGAGGGGAGGGAGGTGAGGTACAGCAATTAGTCTAAGTCCAAAGTCTCAGTGGCACTGCTTGTTTCTGTAAGGAGATAAGGAAATCTCAAGTTTGTAAATGGCAGTTTAACCATGACTTTGGCTGTGGCAATGCTGAAACTGAAGACAGTCCAAAATTCATTAAAAACCCAATATTTGCATAGTTTTGTAAATTTTGTATGGAAATTTGAATCTAAACCAGATCAAAAAATCGAAACCAACCCGATTACTAACTAATATAAGAAACCAAAGACAAATCGAAACCAAACCGCACCAAAACCGAAATCAAAACAAAATCCGAATTTTCTTATTGGTTTGATTTTGGTTTCAGCATTCCCATGCCGAAATTACAAACTTAAGGTCCAGCACTTCTCAATCTCTTCTACTGTTCTTGGAATTCTTCCAACGATTAGAGACCACCTAATCCCAATGAAACATCAAATTAACATTTGGTAAGGAAAAAAAAAATCTCAAATTGGAGAAGAAATAGAGGAGACTCTACCCACCTCTCCCCAAATGAAGGGAGTTTCACCCCGAGATTTGGTGGAGGTATCAACAGAAGAGTGATCCATATCTACCATTGATACAGTGAAGAGAGAGAATTAAAAAGGAAAAAAACTAAAGACAGTGTACGTGCATAGGTCTTACCTCCACCTTCTCCAACGGTTATCTCTTAGGGATTTGATTTGTAGATGGTTTGGGTATATGAGTATAAAAGGGTATAATGGTCCTCTCAAATTAAGACTATCTCTACTATAGGGGTAATACAGTCTCTGTTGTATAAAAGTAACAGCATACTCACACCGCCAATGTTAGGGGAGGGGGTGTAATTTTCCCTTTAAAAGGTACCTTATTATATTTTGTATAAATTATTATCTTTTTCCATATTCTTATAAAGAAAATAGGTATCCCTAGCACTACTGTGGCTTTCCTATTGAATTAGAAACAAGTTACAATAGCTAAAATTATTTTTTGGATTCCCAAAACTTTAGGAGTCTAGGCCAACCCTACATAATTTTGTTAACCAAGTCAAGATCTTAAAATACATCTGGGGAGGGGTGAAGCACCACATCTAGCCCTCCTGTCAATCCCAAAATAAACTGTAGGGCACCCTTTTGAATTTATTTAATGAAGGCCAAAAAGAAAAATACATTTGCTAAGGGCCATCGAGGGCATGTCATAAAAACAGCCCCTTGGATTTATGTTTCTTTTTTTCTAGGGGAGGGCATTGGGGGTAATCTGGTCAAACTGGCTATTGGATGGGTAATAGAATCCTTGGTAATCTCTACTTTGAGGTCCCATCTCTATCATATTAGCCTGACATGCATTTATTGTTTACTTTGTATTTTCTACCATTAAACCCAGCTTGCCAAAACTAATATATCATTTTGCTATGTTATAGATTTGACAATGGTAAAGACATTTAGGGTAAAGTTACCATAGCAGTAGATTTTTTTTTTTTTTTTTTAGAAGAAGAAAAATAATATATTACAAACTAGGGGAAATAACATAGTTATCCAGTTTACAAGTGTTTAGAAAAAAAAATTTAATCATCGCACTGTAGGCAGTCCTGGTAAAAAAAAAAAAACCACTTCATTGGTGGGTTGGAGCCAAAATGAGACAGATGGGATAGTTTTATAAACATCTAAGAGAGGGGGACTATGCTCCAAGGCCATGATGTGGGCTTTTGGTCTACAAAAAGATTATATAGTTTTTTAGAATCCGTCCATATGTCCTTGATTTGTCAGCCCTTCACTTGTGCCTCCTGCACCCCGAGGAGGAAACCCCTAGTAGAAGCTTTGATGGGATCTCCTCTCATCAAATAGTTAGTTGTGAATGAAATACATTCTCCTTTAGAAAGTAAACAATATGCCCAACCACATAATTTGAGATCTAAATTTGCAACAAAAACACATATGAAATGTGAGTGTCAAAGTTGGGAAAGTGAGGGGGTGGCACATAGGGTATCAAATTTGTGCCTAAGTTGCAACCTTTGAGGTGCTGTTATAATCTGGGCAATTAAGCCACCATAAAGCAAGTGTAAGAAATTTGCAGGGGTTGGGTTTATCAGATTTAAAGATTATAAAATTTCGATGATTCAAATAAAGTAACAGATTATTATAAAGGTAGAGAAGAAATTGTTAAGGTTGTCATTCATAACCAAATCAGAATTAAAAAAATACAATACTAAATTCTCAAAGGAGGTAGCAGACAATTATTCAATATGTAACCCCAGTGGAGTAGAAGTTGATATAGATAATATATCCACAAAGTTTTTAGCCCTGACTGAAAGGACTAGAATTTCTAGGCAGCCCCATTCAGAGCTTTTTTCAGTTATGCCCTGTTTCTGCCACGTGACATGTTAGATGAGGCCGTTTATTGGACAAGTGGACTAGGATCCCCCTCTCCTATTTGGAACTGTATTGTAACACATGAAAAAATTTATCTATTTATGTAAGTAGTATGTAGACAATGTTTTTACCTATGTAGAACATGTAAAAATAGAATGTATGCTAGATTCAAATTCGACAATACTCTTGAAGGAATGTTATAAGTTTCCCTAAAGCCATAGAGAATGGCTTCTCTCCATGAACACCCTTTAGCCTTGTGCCCAATTCAATGGGACCCAAATTTTGTGAAGAGATATACCCTAAGATCCCTCATTCACATGTGAAGTTCAGCCTCAAGAAGTTTTTGCAATATCAAAATGAAGCATTAAATGATTCATGATTACAGAGAGCATACATGGACTATTGAAAGGTTCATGTACAGAGGGTAAAAAACTGAATTTGACCTTTAGAATTGACAGCTAATGGGTCCAAATCTTACAATGACATAAACAACAACAACAACAACAACAACAACAACAACAACAACAACAACAACAACCTTTTCTTAACTTGCTTTGCTACACACATCATTGTAATTTATTATTTCTATTTTAAAACTTATTTGTGGTTCTATTTATACACTTTCACTAAGTCACTTTCTTTCTTCCTTTGCAGAGCTTGCCTGCACCATGGCTTTAACTGATAAGTGTGATGTATATAGTTTCGGAGTAGTTGCATTAGAAACAACTATGGGAAGGCATCTAGGGGAGCTCATCTCATCTTTTATGTCACTAGTTGGCCAAAAGATGTTATTAAGCGACATGTTAGACCCATGCCTCGCCTTTCCATCAGATCAAAGGGTTGCAAAAGATGTGGTTCCTGTTGTGAGAATAGCACTTGCATGTTTACGCAGTCACCCACAATCCCGTCCATCTATGTATCAAGCATCAAAAGAACTACTTGTTCTCCAACCATTATTTGTGAAGCATTTTCATACATTTACTGTTGATGATTTAAATAATTTTGAATCACAATAATTGTGATAGAAGATTCATTTCACCAACAAGGGACTGAGGGAATTCATTTGAGACTACACTCAAAACTAAGCAATTCTTCTCTAGGTGAGCCTTTTGTTAATTGCTTGATTTCCAAACCAACTTCCAAAATTATAGCCTTTTGGTCTTTTGATAGGAATGGCATGGCTAAAGTCGTCACTATAAACCACAGAGTTGGTCTTTGTTTCTATGGAGGTTATTCTTTTCTAAAAAAAAAAATTATAATTATGATATCTCTATTTTAGTATGTACGCTTATAATTGTTGGTTTTCTGATTTTAATGACTTAATAAGGTGTTGGTTTTATGATTTTAATATGACTTAATAAGGTTCTATAATGTCAATAACTCATCTTGATTCATTAATTATTTTGGAACTTGGATGCGGTAGTTGAAGTTGAAGGAAGCCGCAGAGGTTAGCCGTTTGTTTCAGCCTCATGTCATAGTGACAATTGACTCCAAGGGATTCCCTCTTCACTTCCTTAGACAATTATGTGGTGACATTCTACCACTTTTATTTTGTAGTCATATAGAGACTCAAATTCTTGTTGTATAAGATATTGTTTTTTTAACCCGCTATCACTCACCTATCCACACAATCTCCAATTCGACTTAACCATCTGGGCAAGCCACAGATGGGTTATCTGATGCATCATTTTGTTGATATAGAGGGAATATGAAGAATTCAAGATTCGGGAAAATTATTTCCATGCATAGAAAGTCCCCAAGGTAGTTTGGACAATGCAAGATAAAACACCATGGCTAGGGAAAAATGTATGGGATCATCCAGGAATGATCTTGGTAAGGTGCTACTCTTTCTACAATAGCATGGTCCAAGTACCATTAATTGTAGGAGAGTTGTTACAATTAGGCCTTTCTTGTTGGTGTTTATTTGTTAAAATAACATAATTTAACCTAGAAGGTGTTCTATGAGAATGTTTAGTATCCTTTTTGTCATGCTTTTGGTACTTGAAGTGGGAGGGGAACCAAAAATATAGAAAATTTATAAATAGTTTTTTTCGCATTTAAACACAAAATATGGCATCATTAAAATGTCTGCTTATGCAAGATTTTTCTTTAAACTAAATTATATTTAAAGACTAAAAAATGTTAGATCCGGATTTCCTTATCTTGTTCTTCACCTTTTTCATTGTTAGCCAAAGTATTGATTAGCTTGGGATCCCCTAAAATTGTTATCACCTTCCCCTTATGTATGAACTTCACATTTTCTTGTGGACTAGAGCACACTGCTCTTTCCTAATGCAATCATGGTCTCCCTAGAAGCATGTTGAAAGATTCCAGGATATCTATTACTTGAACGTCAATATCAAACTTCACTGGGCCAATTATCAAGGCTGCGGTGAGAACCGCAAGGATTTATCTTATGGTATCATCATAAGCCCGTAATGTTTAGTTTGAGGCCTCATTCTCTCCATATTTAAACAAGTACTTGAAGTGATTAAATCTCAAAGGCAGTACATTTAAGGAGGACCAATTTTCAATTAGAACCTGTTGTACTCTCTTGTCATGACATTTCACTATTATGTGCAAAAACTTGTTGTGTCAGATTCCCTTGGCGGGCAACTCGGAATCTAAAAACATCAAGGACTATACTGCATAGGTTGCCCTTACTATTTGTGAGAGTTGTGTCAAATCAATTTTAATAGAAACTTGCACATTGGTGAGGGACTTTAGGATGACCTTGCAGTGGGAAGGGAAAGCTATCAGTATTCCCCAGATCAATATTTTTTTCAATTTTCAATATAATACTTTCATGGCAATTTATCTTCAGAATGTTGACTGTGATATCACTATGTACAGTTTCCTTAATGGTTTGATGGGATTGATTGTCATGAAAAATATTCAAATTGGAATGCCATCTTCTTTGATGTATGTAGCCCTTTTTGTTAAAGGAATCATGTATTTATTTTATCTCATCGTTCTTTATAGCTAATGTTTATGACAACAGGTCAACGAAAGGACTAGATTGATCCAATCAAGGACCAATATATGCTAGAGTATGATGTATTTTTCGAAGGCAACCAATTTATGGCAACGATGCCCCTGTAAAGAAGAAACCTCCTGGAATAGGTCTAGATGATGCTCCTTGTGTTGTGGTTCTAGGAAGAAGAACAAGAAAACGAAGCCAAAGAAGAAGAAGAAGAAAATAAAACACAGAGAAACTTTAACACAGATACAAATTCCCTTGAAAATATTGAAGAGGGGATTGAAGGTAGTTGCATATTCACAGGTATTGTTTCTTCAGCTGATTCTTGATCTACTCATGCAAACCCACAATATGGATTGATCCAAATTCAAGTTCCATTAAATGATGTTATTGGGAAAAGGTTTCTTCCTACTGATGGTAATGCCGAAAGTGGGTTTCCTTTCTCCTTGAGATTGTAATATACCTAGATCTTAATTAATCATGTACTCTATTTTCCTTTTCTTTAACAAAATTCTTATTTTTCTTATTAAAAAAAAAAAAAAAACATATTTCTTATTTACAACTTGAGTCAAACCAAACTAAACCAATTCACACCTTTGATGATGGGTAAGATGGTGAGCATGTGGATTGAGGAGTAAGCTGGAAATTGTCGGAGACTGGGCCTCGGGTCAACCTGATCATCCTTGATTCGGTTGCCAGATCGAAAATGGGTCTTGAGATTCATCTAGTAGAGATTGAATCCCATGTATGAGAGGATATCCTTGTAAAATCCCAATAATAGATCTAACCTACAACCTGATCTTGGCTAAGCTTCGACAAGTGCCTCATTTATTACTTGTTATCTCTCGGTGGTCTCAATGTGGATTAGATGATCAAAATAATCCCATCTGGTTAGGTATGTTGAAAGGCCTCAATTGATTTTGTCATATTTAAAGGTGATTTGGTAATTCTGACTGTTAGATATATCACAATTGAGCAGAGTATTCAGTTTATTTTTCACTCAAATTTTACTTTTCTTCATCTGATGGGGAGAAAAAAAAAAAGTCAGGTATGACTAGTTTTCACTCAAATTTTACATGGATGTATGTATGACAACCTACACATTGAATTGATGGGCCAACTGCACCTCGTTCAACCTCACGATGCTACATAAACATACATGAAAGGGTTTGCCATCACATGAAAAAAAATTAAATGATTAAATTAAAGGCTGAAATTTGATAGGCAGCCAATTGTATCAGAGTGGAGTATAATTGGTGGGAGTCTTGTGAGACCCCCGACCAGAACCAATTGATTGACTCATCGGTCTTCTTATCAAAATCAGGACCACTTACAAATTGGTCCATCTATCCCATTTTTAGATGGTCTACCAATCAATGGTTTGATAACAAGCCCGACTAACTTTACCTTCGTACATGATTCAAATCATATTTGCTTTAGGTCTCTGTTGGTCATTTAATTTGCAGTTAGTTTTCATCTTCTAAAGTTATTGCATGTATCTGCAATCTCTATAAATGATTCTGACAACGGAATGGCCACACACCTCATGTAACTATAAATTATTCCATATTTAGTTATTAAATTTTATTTTACATTTCATTCAAATCCCTTTTGGTTTATAAGGTAAAATAAAAATTTTACGTAAAATAATTTATACAATCACATGGGGTAATGACTACAAATGTATCCTACAAATTGATCATTTTTTTCCACCATTGCCATGAGAAAGCCCCTCAATTTTGGGGTGTTTGAAGTTGGTTCCTGGAATGTATTCTCCTTGAGAATTATCTGGTCCCATACCTCAAGATTTCGGTAGCCAAGCATCCATTGTGGCAGTTCAATTGTCTTCCAACCTCTTATTAGGAAGCTTACCTCAACAATTATGCTGAGGAGGATCACTTCAAAGATTAGCAGTTCAGAACAATAGTCTGATGAGTCCTATTCCAGACTTGAGAAATTGCACAAGTTTAATTAGAGTTCGACTTGAAAACAACCAATTTGTGGGAAATATAACCAACAGTTTTGGTGTAAAAAGCTGATTTTCAAACACAATAATAGATGTTCAAGATCCTTTACCATTAGGATCAATTGATCCAAATTTTACTATTTTGAAGAAAAATATAGGATGATATGCCTAAATTATATTATATAAATTAAAGTTAAAATCAGGAATGCGTTTGGCTAGGCCTAGGCTTCAATCCAGCTCAACACTAGGGTTAGTGTTTGATATTATCTTGTCAAACTCTCACTCCCTCCACGCTCTCTCCTTCTCTTTTTTCTACTTTTCTTTTTCTTTTGAAACTCTTTTCCTCCTCTCTCTCACGTTCCTTTCTCCTTCTATCATGCCACAATCTATATTTATTGCCCCAATCCCTCTACGCAGAGCATGGATTCATTCGAGCAATAGTTTTCAGTGAGGTTTCAATTCTTCTTCTATCTTTCTTTGCCTACTATTATTCCTTATTTTGAATAACCAAAATTGTTACAGAGTCACTGGAGTACCCATCATCGCCCCCGCATTCTCAATAAGGTATGATCTTGCAGCTTTTTCTTTAAGAAACTATCCTTTTGGGATGATGATGCCTTGCATTCTCCATTGCAGAGAACCCTTTTCAGCATTCTTGATTCATGCAACAGTTTCGCATCTCTTTCTCTATCTTTGAGTTTCAAAAATATCATATGCATAGGTGATTATTATCTATCTCATTGAATTCTTTTATTAATTAGGCACTTTATGTGTATTAATCTCTATTTCAGAAATAGGGTACCTTAATATATGATTTATTCTGTATCTTAGAAATACTGTCTCTCACGTCACTTTCTTGGAGGAGAAAATAACTTTTGGGATGATGTTGCCCTGAAACCAGCCATTTTGCATCGCAAAGAAAGGAAAATCATCCCCATCTTTCTTGTTTGATGTGACTCGTCTCTCTCTCTCTCTCTCTCTCTCTCTCTCTCTCTCTCTCTCTCTCTCTCTCTCTCTCTCTCTCTCTCTCTCTCTCAGCTTCAAAAATACCCATATGTGTCCTTGACTGTTCTCTTACCATTTTAGCCTTGGATCAGAGTGAAGTCTCTCTGCCATCCTGGCCTCCATCGTTGCAGAGAACAATGGGCAACCAGATGAAAGTTCACACAGAAAGAATCTGTGTATTGATTTTGTTCTTTCTTCTCTTTGTGTAAATCTGGTTTTTTTATTTTTATGCAGTCTTGCATCAAAGTGAAGTCTCCGTCATCCCTGCCTCCATCGTTGCATAGAACAAAGACCAACCACATGAAAGTGCACACATCAAGAATCTCCCTCGGCGTCATTATTTTTTTCTTATCTTCTGTGGGCAAATAAGGATTTGTATCTCGGTTCTCTTCTTCCTAAGACATTGATGGTTCATCAATTCCTTTCTAGTTTCTTTGTTAAGTTCAAATCATTTGTGTAATAGACATTCCTGCTGCTTGAACAAATAATAGTACATTGTGATGAGCTTTGTTTGTTCGATCCTTGCCTTATATTGCTTTATGAATTTTAATTCCCTTGGCTTTATGATTTATTCCTACATCTGTGCAAAGCTGGTCCGCTGTTTTGCAGAGTTTAAGTCAAAATGATCTCTTCTTCTATATTTAGATTTTAATTAATTTTCAGGATTTTTTTATCCAGTTGTAGATCTTCCAGACATCAAAGTGAAGTCTCCGTAATCCGTACCTTCATTGTTGCAGAGAATAATGACCCAAGCCCAGCCCAGCCCAGCCCAGCCTTAGGTCAGACTGTGATATCTCAGCCCAGGCCCAACCCAATCTAGTCCAACCCAATACTATCTATCACTTGGTTGCTTGATCTTGATGCATTGCAGAGGCTAAAGACCAAAGTTTTTGTATATGTTTAGATTGTGGAAAGCGCAAGACTTTTTTTCTATATGTACCCATTAATAATTATTATCATGTTTATTTAATTATGTACTTAATACACATGGTTGGACTGGATTGGATTGAGTTGAGTTGGGTTGGGTTGGGTTGGGTTGGGTTGGGTTCAGAGCTCAACCCAAGGCCAACCCAACCCTGCCTTGGGCCTGAAAATCTCAACCCTAACCCACTCGATGGGCTGAAATCTCAGCCAAGCCCTGTTCGGGCTCAAGGCAGGCTAAGGCTGGTTCAGGTTGACTAGGTTTTTTTGACACCCCTAATACAAATCCATGGAACACTGATATAAATAAACATGATTATATTGTGGTTCAACAAGGATACAACCACAGGAAACCCAGCAGAACAATGGTTCAATGACAATGATAAACTGAGAATAATTTGAGAAGAACTTAATAGAAATAATTTTAACTGGTAGAAGAAACAAGAAATAGGACCATACTTGATTGTAGGAGCTTAAACAGTGGAGAAGGGGTTTAGAAGAGGACGATATGATAGACCACTCACTTGGGGTTGCTGAAATCCCACCAGCAATATTGGAACCTTACCATTAGGTTATTGAAGCTCACATCCAATATCTGAATTCCACAGAGAAGACCAGCCAAAAAGCCATCTTTTGAAAAACAAACATTATTGGTTAGGTGATAACCCTAACACTAATATAAAAGATAAGGATTTAGACATAAACTCTAAGTAGATAGCTTGAGGAAGTAGAGATATAAGCAAAACAAAACTGAACTCCTTTTAGGGCCCTTCCTATAATGAGAACCAAGCCTACGGCTGAAATTGGTTATATTCTTACCGTCAAGCTTAGTTTGAGGTAGATGTATGTTTTTAAATTCCAGACTTTTTATTTGAATGCTTATTCGTTTCATTTTTTTTTTTGGTGGAGGGGGTAGGGGGGGTTCTTCTTCAACTCAATTTCATGTCTTGTTCTTTTGAACTTTGAATTCCAGTTCGTTAGCTATGAAAAAGATATGTCATCCAATATTTCATATCTTGGTATTTTGGAATGGTATGCTAAATTATTCTTCTTTTTTAACAAGGTGGTGGGTTTCTCTTCTAAATATTTTCTGGAATAATGTTTTCTATCGGTATGTGAAGGTTGAATAACATCATCTTTGTAAAATATTTCAGAGTATTAATGGGAGAAGGAAACTTATAAGGATGACACTAAACCAAAATTTCAATTATGATCTTCCATAAAATTATCAAATAAAAACCCAACCCAGTAATACAATTACAAACAAATGTGGTCCTATTGGATGAGTTCTTCATTTATTCATCATTTTACCTTTTGTTTTCATTTTTTTTTTTTTTTTTTTTTTTTGTCAAGGTCTAATTATTATCTTATGGATATTTGCTTCAAAATATCTTTTAACTCGAGGGTTTGGGATTATTTTAGTTATTGTTTTTGCTTTTTTTTTGTTTTCACCTTTATGCAGCATGGGTACAAACTGTTAAAGTGAGGCAGTTGGACAGATATCAATTGTAGCACATGCCTCATCACAGCAGTCTAGTATTTCACTTAGAACAAGTTCCATGGACACAAGTAAGGTGTTATATGCATTATTTTTCCTTTGATTGTACCTTTGGTGGCACTAACTGATCTTTGTATATCTCTATATGCTTGGAAATTAAGCAAATTTAGTAGCAAGATTTTAAAGCTAGCTCCATCAACACAATCTAGCCTGATGGTCAAATAGTCTGACCATTTCGTCTGAAAGGTTTGGACCATGATATAATGTTCATATAATCATTATAATATTGTAATTTCATGCACTGAAGTGGTTTGTGAGTTCAACCAGCAGATGCGTTACTTGTTCTAAAGATATATGACTAGGTGTTTAAGTCACTTTCCTTCACTTTTGTTGTATAGTTGTAATTTTTAAGAAGAAAATAAATAGTAAATAATTTATTGGGTTCTTTTTTAGTATTAGCTTCTCTCTCATTTCTTTGAGTTTAACATTGTGCTCATTTCTTTGAGTTTAACATTGTGCATGCCCAGGTTTGAGTCATCATGTTGACCACATTTTTTTCTATTAAAGATATAGGTTGAAGTTAAACTGGGCTGTTGGACAGTTTAATGGTGTATTTTCAAATGGCTATCCAAGGGTCGAATGGTATATCTATGCTGACCAGGTATAGGACAATCTTAGCAAATACAATATACAATTTAGATGTGTGAGATTATAAGTTATGTTGATGACAATGGTTTTCTTTATACTCATTCGGTGCTGCTTCTTCTTAAGCAACTAATTCATTTAGTAGTTTGACTTAAATTTTGCTTAACTTTTTTCCCTTCAATGATTTAATTTATGACTGGTCGAACCAAGTGGGAGGATAAAATTATGGACCTTAAGTTGTTTTATGTGGCTCGATCAATGGGAGGATAAATTCAGTATACTAGATTGCTAGTCTGAGGATGTAGCTAGTGGGAGGTTAGAATACTAGCTTGCCAGTGGGAGGATAAATTCAGTGTACTAGGTTGCTTTTAATGCAAAAGGACTATTTGACACCCATTTTTAGATATTTCAGAACTATTTTTAAGTTTTTGCATTGGTTTATCATTATCATGATATTAAAAAATATGTTTCTCCTCCTCGTGAGTGTTTTTGTTTCTCCTCCTCATGAGTGTCGTCCGTCCTCTTCCCACCCACCGGCTTCCTTCTTCTCAATTGTTCTGATGACAACCCTGCCCTCATCCAGGAACCACCCTCCGGACATCCTACATGCACCTGATGATGAAGTGGATCTGCTTCTCGATGACAACTATGGTGTGGAAGAGGAATATACAAACTAGGATAATGTATCGATAGGTTATGTTCTACCAAGAAAACCTCATCGCCAACAAGCAGTTATGGAGTGACTCATAACGGCTTGGAACCCCAAATACCCGATGAAACAATAGGACAAGTATATTTTCAAGTTCAGCTATGGACAAGACCTCTACAACACTCTTAGGGAAGGACCATGGATTGTTTCAAGTAATCTAATACTGCTAGAGAGGTGGCGTGACGATAGGTTGTGGTCTTTTACTCATGCAGAGTTCTGGGTACCGTTTCATGAGGTACCTAAAGATTTGTTTAACCTGGCCTTCATCCATCAACTAGCTGCCATTATTGGAACCCATTCCTGGCAATGTTGATCCAAGGTAGTCAGATGGGGAGAAGAGCTCAATATCTGAGATGCAAGGTTTCCGTGGAAATTACCAAGGAGTTAAAAACCACCGCCACTATGCGAAGGGGAACAAGCGAGAGAGTGATTATCTCTGGTCGTTATGAATGGCTACCTCTATACTGCTACCATTGTGGTATCATAGGCCATGAGGTATCCCGCTACGATACTCTGTACGATGACTCCCAAGGCCAACCAGTTGAAGAGAGGGAGCCAAGGGCATGGTGATATGGCTCCAACCTTCGGGGTTACCCTCTCGATGGATGACTAACGAAGTGCTCTATCCAATCCCTTTTTTTAAGGATTCAGCTTCAATTGCGAATGTACTCGCTACAATGCAGCGGCCTCTCCGAATACAGGAAGAACAACCACTTTCCTCCTCCATGCGACCACTGATGCCAGAGACGAAGGACGATCAGGTACTACTAGTAACCCTACTGTGGTTCCAGCTATTTTGGGTACCCCCTACAACAACAATTATAACCTTATCCCAACTTGATGAGGTAGGCTATAAGGATCTAATAAGGTCAAAAAGAAAAAGGAGGAAAAAAGAAGAAGTTAAAGCAGTAGTCAAAGCAGCATCCTTGGAACATCCCCTATATGGGGTCGGCTACATGGGTCCTTGTCCTCCACTTACCTCTATCTGTGGTCATACTAGGATCAATCCCTTCCAACTGCATATCTTTTCTTACCACCTCGTCAATGGTAAATTTAGGTTTGCCTCTCCTTCTAGGTCCATGTAATTGAAACTGGTCACACTTCCTTACTGGGACATCCATATGTCTCCATTGAACATGGCCATACCACTTCAATCGGCTCTCGTGGAGCTTATCCTAGATTGGAGCCACCCCTAACTCTTTTCTAATACAATCATTCCTTACTCTGTCTCTTCGGGTCTTTCTGCACATCCCTCTCAATATCCTCATCTTTGCTACACCCAATTTATTCAAATTACTCTTCTTGATTGCCCAATACTCCACCCCATACATCATTGTTGATCATATTACTGTCTTGTAGAATTTTTCCTTGAGTTTAACAGGTATGCATTTATCACATAGCACTCCTGAGGCACTTCTCCATTTCATCCATCCCACTTTAATTCTGTGGGAGACATCATTTTTTATATCACCCTATTTGCTAATGATTGACCCCAGATATTTAAAATAGTCATTTTGTGGTTGTTCTTACCCCTCAAGTTTTGCCACTTCCTCACATCTCATAGTCTGGTTAAATGGGCACATCATATACTTTGTCTTTGTTCTGCATATTCTAAAACCTCTTGATTCTAAGCTTGATCTCCATAGCTCCAGTTTAATATTAATCACTTCCAAAGTCTCATCTATCAAAGTAATATCATCAGCGAATAGCATATCCCACTGGACCTGGTCTTGGATGTGCTTGGTTAGATCATCTATGATGAGAGCAAATAGATATGGGCTCAAAGTTGATCCTTGGTGTAACCTAATTGTAATTGGAAACTCGTTACTTTGACCTTTTATAGTTTTGACACTTGTCACCACTCCCTCATACATGTCCTTAATTATATCCACATAATTTAAAAAACCCCTCACCTTCCCTAAGACATGCCAAATAAGATCTCTAGGTACTCTATTATACGTTTTCTCAAGGTTAATAAAAACCATATGGAGGTCTTTTTTGTGAGCTCTAAATACTTCCATAAGTCTTCTTAGGAGGTAGATAGCTTATGTTGTGGACCTCCCTGGCATAAAACTAAATTGATTCTCAGTTACAGTAGTTTCTTCTCTAAGGTGGCCTTCAATAATTTTTTTCCATAGTTTCATGGTGTGACTCATTAGTTTTATGCCTTTATAATTATCGCAGTTCTGGATATCGCCTTTGTTTTATAGATAAGAACTAAACTACTTCTCCTTCCATCATCTGGCATTTTCTTGGTCACAGAATCTTGTTAAATAGTTTGGTTAGCCATGATATTCCTAGTACTCCTCGGCACTTCCATACTTCCATTGGGATCTCATCTGGGCCTGGTATTTTACCTGCTTTCATCTTTCGTAGGGCCTCTTTAACTTCAGTCACACCAGCATGTTGTAGTTGTCCATGAAGAGGGTTAGCGTGATGTCTATCCCCTTCTACTTCTGGGTCCATCCTATCAATCAAGGCCATTTCATTTAATAGGTTGCAAAAATAATCACCACATCTCTTCATAATGTCCTCATTTCGCACCAGTACTCTACCATCAACACTTTTAAGGCATCTAACATGGTCAATATCTCTACTCATCCTTTCCCTTATTTTGGCTATTCTATAGATCTCTTTTTCTCCCTCTCTTGTATTAAGGTTATCATAGAGATTATCGTATTTCTTTGTCCTTGCTTTCCCCACAGTATTATTAGCTTCATTTCTGGCTAAGTAATATCTTACTTTATCTTCTACCTCGTTGGTCCTTTGCCAAGTCTTAAAACAATCTTTCTTAGATTTAATGGCAGTCTGGACCTCCTCATCCCACCACTAAGTATCTTTAGGAGTTCGGCCCCCACCCTTTGATACCCCTAGCACTTCTTTAGCCACATTCTTGATACAGGTCGTCATCTCAATCCACATCTCATTAATACCTCCATCAAAACCCCACTTTCCCTGTGGCACCACTTTATCAGTAAAAGAATTTAATAGTGCTCTGTGTAGTCGCCCCCATTTTATCTTAAGAAAGACCTATTGTGTCTCCTTGCATTTCCGCTTTCCTAGGTACATACCCAAGATCACCAGTCGATGTTGCACAGTTAGGCTCTCTCCAAGTATAACCTTACAGTCTTTACATAACATTCTATCAGATCTTCTCATGAGGAAGAAATCAATTTGACTTGCGTGCTATCCACTTTTGTAGGCTTTGGGTACCCCCTTTCGATACATAACCCCTCCATCTGACAAATCCTGAGACTTTGGTTCCTTTAACGTATATACCACAAATGCCTCCTACGTTAATCTCTTCTACCTCTAGAAACCTAACAAATAACTTGGCCACATCAAACCACTACCTTCCAAACCATACACCACTAACCACAAATCCTTATTCCCAGCATGCCATTAATGCTCACCTTGCTTCGCTAATACCCCATATGTCTCATACACTGGATATTACTCAAATACTATAAAACCTACTCCCCCACCTATCTCAGATTTCTATTCAAGATCAAAACCCATATCATGCCCACGACCTTCTAGTGAAATATCTAGGTCCTCCCTCACCCATAAAATTTTGAACAATTTATACCCGACCCAGACCACCAATACTATTACCCATTTTTCTGGTACTGAACCCACTGGTTCTCCTTACCCCCAAAACAGCCTAGCTTTGGGTGGATCTTTGGACGAGTCCCACAGTTCAAACCCAGCCTTTACCCTTCCTCCGCCTACCCCTCCTTTTGCCCCCACCCAGCTGAGAGACCAAGCTTATCCTATGAACACTCCACAGGGGGTTATTACTAGCGCTAGTCTAAGCACATTAAGCATACCTCGTGGAAGTAGAAGAGTCGGCCCAAAAATTCTCCATCAAACCTGAGAAACAACCTTGTAGTTGATGTGGTTCAAATGAAAGGGAAAGCTAAGAGGAGAAGGACGCCGATTAATCACACATTTCAGACCAATCTGAGAACGATATTGTTCAGGATCATCTTTTATCCTTCAAACCTGTGGATGTTGTTGGTGCATAGCCCCATGGTTAGCCATGAAGCTAGTCTCATGGAACTGTAGGGGATTGGGGTGCCCCTAATAGTTCAACCACTAAAAAATCTTTCCCAATCGGAGCGGCCTGATATCATCTTCTTAATGGAAACAAGATGTAAAGTGACAAACCTTACTAGACTTAAGAGGCAACTCAGTTTTTTATGGTTCTTCCAATTGGTACTATAGGGGGCTTGGCTATTTTATGGAAACACCCATATGAGGTGAATGTTTTGTTTAGTGACAATCATATTATTGACTTTGAGGTTTCCTCTAACCATGGTGTAAATTTTATGTTATCTTGTGTGTATGGCCATTTGATTCTATCCCAGTGTCAAATTGTATGGAACGGGTTGATTGATATTAGCTCTAACAAAAGGGATGAAGGGCTTTGTATGGGTGATTTTAGTTCTTTCCTCTCTTGGAAGGAAAAGAAGGGAGGTAATTGCATTGGTGGTGGTGATATTGCTTGGTTCAATATTATGGTGGATTCCTGTGGTCTTTGTGATTTGGGAACCTATCTTCACCTGGTTTAATATGCAGACTGGATCAGCAAACATTTGCATCCGGCTTGACCGAGCTTTCTTCAATGGTTCTTGGAAATTGATATTCCCTGAAGCTTCTGTGTCCACCAAGGCAGCAATTGGGTCTGACCACTATCCTCTTATTGTGAACACCGAAGTTTTTATGAGTAAGGGGCAAGACCATTCAGGTTTGAGGCAATGTGGCTTAAACATCCTCAATGCAAGGATGTGATTTCCACAACATCCCCCAAGGTGGCAGCCTGGCTTTGCGCTTGCCAAAGTAGCTAGAATTGTGTCGTGATGAGCTATTGACCTGGAATTCAAAACCTTTGGTCACCTCCAAAACCAAATAGCAAAGCTTAAGGGGGAATTGGGCCTTCTTCAAGGGAACCATCCCTCCCCTATAAGCGAGGTCAGAGAAAAGGAGATACTTGCTAATCTAGAAAACCTGTTGCCTTGTGAGGAAGTGTTTTGGTGCCAGAAATCCCGTATATCTTGGCTTAATGGGGGGGGACCAGAATACGGCCTTTTTCCATGCTTCTACTATTCAACGTCGTAGCCATAATAGAATCTTAAAGCTCAAAAGACCAAATGGTGACTGGATTAATTCAGAGGAGGATATTTATCGTGACATTGGCTTTTATTACTCCACAGTTTTCGAGTCAGAAGGTATGCCAGAGGATGCAATTGCGGAGGCATTGAGTTTCACACAAAATACGGTCACCAGTGAGGACAATGAGAGGCTCACCTTACAACCTTCTATTAAGGAGGTTAAGAATGCTTTGTTTTCCATGGGCCAACTCAAATCCCCATTTGTGGATGGTTTTCCCCCCATTTTCTTTTAAAAACTTTGGGAACTAACCTAGTTAGATATCATGAATTTTGTCTCTAGTTTTTTTCTCTTCAGGGTCCACCTAACAGCAATGACACACTCATCTATCTTATTCCAAAAGTGGGAACTCCAGAGTCTATTGACCACTATTGTCAATCAGTCTCTGTGGTGTACTAGTTAAAGTGGTTACCAAAAATATTGCCACCAATTGAGGTCACAACTCCCGGAGCTTATCTCTCCAAACCAATTGGCTTTTGTGCCTGATAGATCGATCTCGGATAAATATCCTGATGGCGCACGAGATTTTTCACTTCGTCAAGAAAAAGAAAAAAGGAAAGAAGCAGCTTGTAGTGCTCAAGTTGGATAAGAAACAGGCTTATTACAGAATCGAATAGGTATTCATTTGTCGTCTGTTGGGGAAGTTGGGTTTCTATGCTAAGTTTGTAGGCTTGATTATGGGTTGTGTCTCCTCAGTCCAGTATTCTATCCTTGTTAATGGAGCGGTTAGGTGCAAAGTCTCTCCTACCCTTGGGATCAGACAAGGTGACCATTGTCCCCAACACTATTTATCTTATGTTCCCAAGCCTTAAGCAATGTTCTCATAGCGGCTGAGAGGAGGAAGGATACCTATGGCATAAAAGTTAGAAATAGAACTTAGCCTCAATCTCATCTTTTGTTTGTAGATGATTATCTCTTGTTTGGGGAAATCAAGCTGAAAGAGCTTCATAATCTCAAGGCTTGTGTGGATTTGTACTGCAAGGCTAATGGTCAGTGCATCAACACTTCAAAGTCAAGCTTGTGCTTTAGCCCGAATACTGCCCCTCGCCTGAAGCGGTGGTTCTCCTGGATCTTCAAAATCCCCTATGGAGATGGTTCTTCTCAATACTTGGGTCTTCCCTCGGAGTTTGGGGTTTGTAAGACATCTCTTTTCCATAAGATCAGTGACCGGGTGACGTCTAAAATGCACGACTAGGCCAAATCCTACTTGTCATATGCTGGGTGTGAGGTCCTTCTTAAGTCGACTCTTCATTCTCTATTGAATTTTGCTGCTAGCCATTTCAAGCTCCTAGCCTCTTTCCATAACCGTCTTAGGAGTGGGTCAACAAATTTCTTCTAGGGCTGCACAGAGGACTCTAGTAAAACCCATTAGTTATCTTGGCATAAGATCTCATAGCCTAAGGATAATGGGGGTATTGCCTTGAGGGACCCAGTGCTTTATAACCATGCTTTTCTTGCAAAGTTGGCCTGGAAACTATTATCTTGCCTTCATTCCTCTTGGCACATTATCATTGAGGGTCATAGTGTCCTTATGGCTGACCTGAGATGTAAGTTGGGAGTTGGGGACAAAATTAAATCTGGCATGACCGTTGGCTTCCCTCTTCTCCAGATCTCAAAATCCAACATGGTAAACCTCTTAACTATCCATTGGTCTATGTTTCTAACCTTCTTGATCAGAACTCGAGAAGGTGGAATATGGCTCTGCTGAATAAGTGGTTTGATCCCCAGGAGAGGGTAAATATCATTAGATCCCCTTCCCTCTCTTCCCCAGTGAGGATAGCATGGTGTGGGGCGCTTCGAAGGATGGGAACTTCTCTACGAAATCAACTTACTATATGTTGTGTTCAAAATGAAAACTTTCCCGGGGGGAGCTGCCCCTATTCTTCAGCTATTGGTAGGTGGGAGACTACTCCGAGTTCTATTTGGAAAGCCATCTGGAAGTGACAATCACTACCAAAGGTTAATTCCTTGATATAGCGTGCCTGTGTGGGAGGTCTCTCCTCTGGTGAGGCGATTGGGAGAAGAAGAATGACTAATGAGACATGCTACCCTCGATGTGAAGATATTCTTGAGACCACGGACCATACTTTTCTTTCATGCCCGTTCACAAAGGCAATATGGTATGGTTCCCAATTGGGTTTGAAAAACCCAGAGGATGGGGAGGTCACTACTTAGCAGTGGATTGCTCAATGGTCAAGTTTCAATGTTGATGGCAAGAAGGAAGAGCGTTATATGGTCACTTTGAGCTCATTTATTTTTGAGTTCCTTTAGTTGGCTAGACATGACATTGTATTTGGAAAGAAAAGCTAGAATCCGCTGGAGGTGGTGTAAGCGGCTACCATTGCTTCATTGAAATCCATAAGTGCTCGAGCGACCATGTTCACTTCTCCCTCTGTAGTGAATTTCCCCTACCCCAAAGCAGATCCAGAAGCCTCCTTGTCTCCCTTTGTCAAGCTCAACTTTGATGCATCTTGGAACACCAAATCAAAGTGTGGGGGGCTTGGAGTGGTTATCTGCAACCATGAGGGCATTTTGATAATTGTTGTTTCGGATATGGTAAGTTGTGGTAGTGCTATTGAAGGTGAGGCTCTTGCTCTTTGTTTGGGGCTCCTAGAGTGTATGTCAAAGGATATTCATTTTGTCATGGTTGAAACCGATTGCAAAGAATTGGTGAACTATATGAACGGCCACTTCAAGACGATTTCGCTCTTGGTTCAAGGTATTTTAGATGATATCCGCTTCATCTCAAAGGAGTTTTCAAGTGTAGTTTTTCTTTTATTTCTAGGGAGTCCAACATTGTAGCCAACTCCTTAGCCCGGAAGGCCATGTCCGAAGCGTGTAGGACAAAATGGCCATTATCCACTCCGTGGTTGAAGGATCTATGTAACCTTTCTTCTTCGTGTTCCACGCGTATTAATGAATAGCCCTCTTTCTATCAAAAAAATGATATTAAAAAATTTATTTGACTGAAATATGTAAGAAATTCATATTCATGTCATTCTATGATTGCATATCATATTTGAAACACCTTAAGATGAATTGATATAATAGAACTAAATTGGCTATGAGCTTCTGCACATGCTATGTTGCACAATACATTTGTAGGGAGCTACGAAAGGGTTGGGTGGAATCTACCAAAGTGGCACATCATATTCTTCCATAGTTTTTCCAAGTGCAGCAACATTGGTCACATTTTTCCAAAGGTGATGTCACCTAAGTTAAAGAAAATACATATATGAAAAAGACAATAAGCTATAGGCTTGTGACAAAAGTATTTGTATTTTCACAGAAAATTTAGATTTACAAGAGGACCAGTGCATTCTTAGCGTAAATGATAGGAATGTAATTATGCTTGTGACTCTTGTGTAGTTTATTTGCTAGATAGAAGTATTACATTTTCTAGCCCTATTATTTAGTGCATGTTTTTCATACCTGAGATTTGTTTAGGGCTACTTGATCTGGTTTTAACTCTCAGGGAACCCAAATTAGTTGCTCTTGTCAATCAAAGCACAGCTGAAGGGGAATAAGAACAATTTTGCTACTCTATTAAATTCTATAATGATTTTAGAGTTATTTTGGAATGGTTTTTTTTCCTAAATCTTATTCTCTGAATTGGTTATGTAAAATTTTATTCTTCATTTGTTTGTGTTGTCCATAATTGTGTAAGAAATACATTAAAGTGGATACTTATGTACGTGTATAAATCTCCAATGAGGAAAACATGATTGGAATGAATGGAACCACCAAAGTGGTACATTCAGTTCAATTATGTATCTTTCAAAGTAAATGTGACATTTACCGAAAGGTTATGTCATCAAAGTTTATAGACAAATATGCATCCAGTAAGAGTGTCAAGAGTCATGTTTCTGACACGAATGTTATTGAGGTTTGTGATATGCTTGGTTAGTGGGAGTTATATGATCTCATTTAATCAAAGATATCAAGGTGATAATAGCCAAAGTTTAAAGGTGGCATTTCTCATAGTCTATAGGAGGTGCTTGCCATAGTTTATTGGTAGTTCTTAGCCCAAGTAATTGGCAGTAAGCCCAAGTAATTGGTGATAAGCCAAAGTAATTGACGATAAAACAAGGTGATTTTCAGTATTTAGCCAAAGTTAATGATAATAGGCGGTATTTAGCCAAATTTAATGATAATAGGCAGTATTTAGCAATGTTCATCATATATGGTGGTATTCAATCAAGATTCATGATGTCTGGCAGTATCTAGCCAAAGTTTGAGACTTATGGTGAGATTAACCTAAATCTATGGTAGTGGTGGTTAACTACAAACGGTATGCTGAAGTAAGATATTAATTCAAGAAAATGACAGCTTGCCTAAGTATTGATTAATATCAAAGTTCGCTATCAGTGAGGTTTTCAAGATAGCCTGATTTTTAGATCAGAAAATGGATTTATAAGAAAAGGGGATACTTCCTATGATCACAGTTATGATATTAATTTCTTATATATGTTTTCCAATTTATTTTGAATTAATGATATTCAATAGTTTGTAAATATGCCGTATAATGGGGTGTATGTCTACTATTGTTCAACATTAAAGATTGTTGATTAAATCAAAGTTCATTTGAGGGTTGTTTAGTTTTGAGATTTTTTGCCAAAAAGTCAATGGAAAGGCATCAACATCAGTGTAGCCCAAATAGGAGATTGTTAGGACTTTTATGTGGGTTTAACTGTTACCGATTGATTCATTGGACCCAAGTAGTCATAGGCCAACTATGATTAGGAAATCCCTAGCCCAATTCATTGTAGGAGTGGAATATGGTCACTTTAACACCTTCATGATTTTGGAAGCACGGACTCCCCTCACAAGAGTAGTATGCATCTGAGAGAATTTCAATGATGAAAGGCTGCAGAAGATCTTAGTGGATGGAACTCTGTTGTGTAATCATTCATTTTTATCTTCATGGGAGCAATCTTCAAGCACGTGGGACAGAGGTTCATGATCAATATTCGTGTGGGCTTCTCAATCTACACATAGGTACTCCTCTACTCCAATTTATGATTCTTGTAATAGGGTTGTCCCACTGATTATCATATATGCGGTCAATCTATATGTTGTGTGTGTTCTAAGATCCATAAGGGGACAGTCATTCGGATTAATTTCCCCAACAATATATTCTAGGCATGAACCCTATACTGTGGCCTCTAGATCATGGTTTTGAAACTTGGATCAGAGTCAGCCGGTCAACTTATAATCCACATATCGTAGACAGATTTTGAATAACCCAAATTATAGAAAACTGAGTCTAATCAAGTTAGACCAAGTTCGAGAGAGTCTATTTGATTCCATCCAAATCCGAATAGCTCTAGAATGATTCAAATCGCAGTAGATGGTGACCGATTCTATACTAAATTTGAGTTTGGTATATTTGCATCCGAAACTGGATCATCATAATGGATGTACAATCCTCTATCATATGGATCCTATGCCTATCAATGATTGCCACATGGAAAGAAGTGAACCTTATACTACCCTATCAAGCACTATAACCTTGCCATTTTGTAATGGAATCTTGTGGTTATTTACCAAAAAAGGAAAGGAATCTTCTGGCACTAAACTTTTCGTCTCTTTCACCTCCCATGGTTATTTTGAATGAAATTTGGTTGATTAATTGGGTGGTGGCCTCTTCCTTGATGTAGTGATTAACCTTAGTGAAGTTCTTTAAAATTTTCCTCGAACTAATATAAATACTTAAAATATAAAATGGGGATGAAAAGCTTGATATATTGCTTCTAGTCCATGTCATAATACTTCTGGTTGGACTACTTGCATTTTATACAAAGTGAAATGTATCTTCATGGTTGATTACTTGATGACTAGAAAATTTGTTGAAGTAGGCACACAGGTCTCCTACTTGGAATGCAGCAGGCTCCACTAAGGGTTGGAGTATCAAGGAAGTCTGGAGCAATTCTGAAGAATTATAACACTTATTTTTTTTACCTAACAATCAACTCATGGGCTTGGAGTGTTTTCCCCCTCTTTTTTTTATATCTATAATCTTCTCCCTATTATTTCTTATTGTCTTTGGCCTAGTAACGATATGGTTATTCTTTTGATCCATTTAGCTTATAAAACTATGGAAAACAAAATTTTTATGTCAATATATAATCACAATGTCCTTAGCACTTTAATATAATTTTCTTCTTTCTCATAAAAAATTAAAAAGAAACAAAAAATTGATATATTACTCTCAAATAATCATTTTTAGAAAAACGGTCAAAATTGCAACAAATTTGGAAAACCAACGCGAATCCCCAGCTTGCTCTTGTGGTTAATACTGCTCTTAATCACAAAAGTTTTATATACTTAGTTTAGAGCAATTTACATCCCCCTCCCCTATGTTTTTAGAAATTATATCCCCCTCCCCTGTAGTACGTTATATCTTACAAGTAGACCCACTCTATTAAGTTTAAACTGTTAAATTTGTCCAATATTTTTTAATACCTATATTACCCTTCTATTGTGTGATATGACTCTTTACCCTCTCACCCTTTCAAAACAAAACCTTGATATATAGTGACCTAAAAGAGGGGGAAGAAAAAACTAAAACTACTTAAACCAACCACCGCCGCAGGTAACAGTTGATCTAGGCTACCGGAGGCCCAAAAGCAAAAACCGTTGATAGTCGTAACAATCCCAGATAGTGGTGTTGATGGTGGTGGGGTGGGGGTTGTAAGGGAGGAGGAGATGGTGGTAGCGATAGCAATGGTGTTGGTGGTGGATGATTCGGCCACAGAGAATTGTGGCATTAAGCTTTTGTTTCTCCCAATTCAATTCTCCCTCTCTTTTCCTCTTTAAAAAATTCTAAGAAATTTTCACTTCTTAAAATTGGATTGCTTCTGTTTAATCAATCTATGGAATAGATGAAAACGTTGCCCCTATAGCATTTATTTTGGATACTTCACAATAGTTTGCTTACATGGTTGAGGGAAAAGCGTTTGATTCATTCTTTCCTCTAAAATTTGTTTGATCAGCTACACTAACAATTGTGATCATTTTCTGTTGTGATCATTGTGACTTTTGAGTTTGTTTTTTGGGCAAAATAGATCACAATCACATGTTTTTCTTATAGGTTGTGAATCTCCGATCACAGCAGCATAATGAAGAGGGTTTTACAAGAGATCATCGCCGTGTGACGGCCAAAACATGACTATTTCCAACCCCTGCCCCCCAGAGAAAGGAGTACTCACTCCGGCAATTAAAACCCTATGTCGATTGCTGGAGAAACGTAACAACAACAACCAATGTAAAGAAGGAAAACCTTAGAGTTGAATATGCCATAATTTCTGATTCAGCAATGAAGGAATTGAAATGGAAGATGGGTGAATGGGAAATCCCTTCACCCATTTTTTAAGGTTAATATCTTTAAAGGCTAAATTTGACTTTTAACATTTAAAATTAACACCACACTAACACTGTCGACTGACAGAGAAGGATGATGTAATTTTTAAAACCACAAGGGAAGGAGATGTAATAATAACAAAGTACAGGGGAGGGGATGTAAATTGCTCCTTAGTTTAATTGTTTTTCACGAAGTGTGACCCCTCTGCCCCTGCTGGCCCCATCCTGGGTTGGCACTTCGCCGGTCTTATAACTTCTTGTGGCCCTTAAACTTGCAAGAAAAAACAGGAACATGGAAAACCAACACATGTCGTACTACACTGCACATGCATAAAAGCAATGAATGATTAGATCCGTTCTGTTTCACCCAAAAAAAATATTGGATCCTTACGAGTCTGGGGCCATTTTAAGTGCTTTTATATATATATATATATATATATATATAGTAGCAGGTGGTGGTCTGTGTAAGTTCTTGCTTTTATCTAAAGCTTAACGAATGGATTACTTATACAATTATTTACTTTCTTTCAATTTTATACATTCCAAGGGTAAGGTCTTGGGGGTTCTCACGTGCTTTTAATTGATAAGAAGAACGCTCTCAAGGCCATGGCATTATTGCCTTGAGACAAGGGGACCATCACCCTTCGGGGGTCTCTTTTCTCTTCCTTTTCCTTCACTTTCCATACTTTTTCACTTACGATGTGGAATACTTTTAGGGTAAGTGATTATATATAGACTTACATTTCCACATGAAGAAAGTTTTTTGCTCACTTATGTTCTCTCGTACTTTCATAGTATTTCACTCATACTTTCGCAGTAGTGTTGTAAGGCATTATCTTGGGAATTGAGTATGTAGTATGGAGTATGGAGTATGGAGTATGGGCGTTAATCTATTTGGTTTTGGTGTATATGATACGATTTGGTTTGATACAGTTCAATTCACATTTATTTGGTTCAAATCAAAATCGCTCCATTTACTAAATGGTTGCACTTTTTGAAACCGTAACCATTTAGTAAATGGTTTTGGTTCCACGATTTTTAAATCAATCTCAAGGTTTTACATAGTTTTGATCGTGGTTTATTCTATACGGTTTCTAAATGATTAGTAATCAATTTGCTAGTTTATTCGCATACTTACTAAAATTTGCTCTTGTTGATAAATGCTTCAATCTTGTATCAAATTAAATGAGGCATTGAACAAGCAAAGATTTAACTACATAATTACATAATAAGCGTAAATTATTGAATAGACTGTTGAACAGCCTCTATGGTACTTAATATTTGTGTATGATGTCTTGTATTCCATTGCAGTTTAATCCAGAGAGTACTGGTACAACACCTAGACAGGCAGGACGACGGTCCCGCTAGCCGGTTAGCAGGCCGTGGGGGTTGCAAGGGGGGCAAGAAACCCCCTTGCATAGGGTGTAGGGGGCGCAGCCCCCTGCGCAAAATTTTTTATTTTAGGGTAATTATGTATTTTTCGGATTAGGGTTTTTTCGCTATATATTTGTAGCGAGGGTTTCTTTCTCTGTAATGCAAGCAATACTGAGAGGTGTGAGGACGAGCGCTGTAACTCTATTCTCCATAGATAGTGAAGCAGAATCTTATCTCACCAGGGACGTAGGCAATCTTGTCGAACCTCGTAAAATCCGTGTGCATTGTTTGTTTTGTTTTTTCATTATCTTCTGCATCGTTTTAGGGTTGCGTTTCTACAAATTGGTATCAGAACTCTAGGTTTCCGTTTTCTAAGGTTTACTATCACGATGGCAGGGAAGGGATTGAATATCAAGTATGATATCGAGAGGTTTAATGGGAAGAACAATTTCACCCTCTGGCATCAAAGGATGAAGGATCTTCTGATATAGCAGGGTTTGACGAAAACGTTATTGGGGAAGTCAAAGAAACTTGTAAAAATTACTGACGAAGATTGGGAAGAGATGGAGGAAAAAGCGATAAGTGTTATTCAATTAAATTTTTCTGATGATGCTCTACAATATATTGTGGGTATCGAATCTGCACCACAGTTATAGGCGAAACTTGAAAGCATCTACACGACGAAGTCCTTAACGAACAAGTTGTTCATGAAGAAGCAATTGTATTCCCTACAGATGGAGAAAGGTATGGATCTATTAGAGCATCTTAACCTGTTCAATCAGATCGTAAGTAAACTTGCAAACCTAGACGTTAAGATCGAGGATGAAGACAAGGCGTTACTCTTGCTGTCGTCGCTCCCAGAATCATATGATCACCTAGTAACGACTCTCTTGTATGGGAAGGAGACCCTTGAGATGGATGAAATCACAGCTGCCCTCATGTCCAATGATACAAGGAAAAAGACTAGTAGTACGAAATCTCAAGGAGAAGGTCTTTTCAGAGGTGACAAAGAGTAGAAAAGAGGGAGATCTAATCAGAAGGGATATGGGAAGAGTCGATCGAAATCAAAAGGGGCAAAGACAAAGGTCTCTTGTTACTATTGTAAGAAGGAAGGTCATCTGAAGAGAGAGTTCTTGAAGAGGAAGGCAGACTTAAAGAAGAAATGTGTAGATAAGGCATCTGAGGAAGCTAGCGTGGCTGACAGTTCATATGGAGATGATGGAGATGTACTCTCTATATCATCAGATAAGAATCAACCTTTTGATTCTTGGATTTTAGATTCTGGATGTTCATATCACATATGTCCACATAAGGATTGGTTTGATACATATCAACCATATAATGGTGGGTCTGTCCTAATGGAAAATGATGCCGTATGCTAGACCATTCAGATATGCACTATCAAAATCAAGATGTTTGATGGAATAGTAAGAACCTTAGCAGATGTGAGACATATACCAGAATTAAGGAAAAACTTAATATCTTTGGGGGTACTTGACTCAAATGGCTACAAGTACATAGCAGAAGGTGGAGTTCTCAAAGTTATTAAGGGTGTAATGATTGTCATAAAGGGATAACTAGCAGGAAACCTATACAGGCTCATAGGGAGCACAGTTATAGGTGGAACATCTGTGACTACAGATGTAGTATTTGATACAAATGATACCTATCTGTGGCATATGCTGTTAGGGCATATAAGAGAAAGAGGATTGATGGAGCTTCATAAAAGGAAAATGTTGAAGGGAGTAAAAACTTGTAAACTGAACTTCTGCAAGTATTGTATGTTCCGAAAACAGTGCAAGGTTAGTTTCAAAACTGTAAAACATAAGAGTAAATGGGTGTTTAATTATGTACACAGCGATGTATAGGGTCCTTCAACAACAAAATATAAAGGTGGGGCAGAATACTTTGTGACTTTTGTTGATGATTACTCAAGGAAAGTCTGGATCTACTTTATGAAGCATAAAAGTGATGTATTCACTAAATTTAAGGAATGAAAGGCTGAGGTAAAAAGGAAGACAGAAAAGAAAATTAAATACTTGAGAACAGATAATAGAGGAGAGTATACATAAAAGCCATTTCTAGAATTATGCAAAATTGAAAGGATTACACGTCACTTCACGATTATAAAGACACCACAGTAAAATGGTATAGTTGAAATGACGAACAAAACACTTCTAGAAAGAGCTCGGAGTATAAGACTGAATGCAAGGTTGAGCAAGAGATTTTAAGCAGAAGCAGTGAACATGACATGTTTCCTCATCAATAAGTCTCCATCAAAGGCGATTAATTGTAAAATTCCTGAAGAGATATGGACAGGAAAACTAGTAGATTATTCTATTCCAAAAATATTTAGTTGTCCAGCCTATGCGCATGTTGAGAGTGAGCAGTGTTCCAAGTTAGACTCAAAGTCTAAGCAGTGTATCTTTCTTGGTTTTAAGAAAGGTGTAAAGGGATTCAAGTTATAGGATCCAAGTTCACAGAAAGTTGTGGTTAACAGAAATGTTATATTTGATGAGTCTCATATAGTGAAGTCAAATTACTATTCACAAGCAGTTGATGAAAATAAAGAAGGTTCTACTGTGCAGGTGGAGTTAGGTGAGTTAGAAATAACAAGAGAGAATGAGTCATCAAGTGACTTACCAGGACAACAGGAAGCAGTAAAAAATCCCCATATTGTGGTAAAAGGTAAAAGGGAAGCGTACTCACAAAGCACCTATGAGATACGGGTTTGAAGACATGGTTGCCTATGCCCTCACTGTAGGTATCATTGTTGAAGATGAGGTACGTACCAAATAGGTGCGGGTTTGTACCTCTAATGAAGTACAATGATGAAGACGTCTACAAGTTATCTTTACAGGAGGCTCGACAGAATTCAAGCCAAGGTGGAGATTGTTGGTGTATGATGTCTTGCATTCCGTCGCAGTTTAATCCAGGGAGTACTGGTGCAGCACCTAGACAGACAGGATGGCTGTCCCATTAGCCGGTTAATGGGCCGTGGGGGTTGCAAGGGGGGTAAGAGGTTTTTTATTTTAGGGCAATTATGTGCTTTTCGGATTAGGGTTTTTTCGCTATATATTTGTAGCGAGGGTTTCTTTCTCTGTAATGCAAGCAATACTGAGAGGTGTGAGGACGATCGCTGTAACCCTATTCTCCATTGATAGTGAAGCAAGATCTCATCTCACAGGAGACGTAGGCAACCTTGTCGAACCTCGTAAAATCCGTGTCCATTGTTTGTTTTATTTTTTCATTATCTTCTGCATCGTTTTAGGGTTACATTTCTACACTTAATTATTCTCTAAATTAAACCATTATGTTTTGTTAAAACAACCAAATATTTAATCGTTATATGTCTCTATCGGATCGATTTTAACGGTGTCAATTCGATTTGAAACCAATGAGTTAAACGGTTAAAATTGACTTGATCCATTTAACTAATTGGTCTTAAACTTGAAATTATAACCGAACCATTTACTAAATGGTTTTGCAATTTTGGTACAAACAATACCATTAAGTTTTGATAAACAGTTTCGGTTTCAAATTCACATCCTTAGTACGGAGTATGGACCTCGGATTTGGCTCCGCTTCAATTAGCATATCTGTCATCCAACGGTTGCGAGAATTTAGATATTCATCCCAATACATGTGTGTGCATCCCCATTTCCGCCCAACCAACGGATGGTTCATTGGGCAGTTCAATAATTAAAAAGTTCATTGTCATTGTAATTCACCTTTGATGTGTCCTAATTCATGATTTTTTATGTTTTATTTTTTTTATAGGTACCTATTGGGGGTGTCAATGGGCCGGGTTGAGCTAGGTTTTTTACTCAATCCAAGCCTAGTCCAGCTCTAGGTCAGGCTGGGATATCTCAGTTCAGGCCTAACACTGTCAAGTTTAACCCAACCCAACCCCAACCCCAACCCTGATGAACCCTGATTGGACTGGGTTTAATCCAATCCAATCCAACCCAATACTATTGGTTACTTGGTTGCTTGATGTTGATGCATTGTAGAGGACAAAGATCAAAGTTTGTGTACATGTGTAGATTGTGGAAAACGAAACAACTTTTTCTATAAGTGTCTATTAATAATTATTAACATATTTATATGATTATATACTTAATAAACATTGTTGGGTTGGGTTGGGTTGGGTTGAGACCTCAACCTAGGCCCAACCTAGCCTTGCCTCGGGCCTAAAAATGTCAATCCTAACCCACCCTATGGCCTGAAATCTCAGGGCGGGCTAGGGCTGATTGGGGTTGACTGAGCTTTTTTGACACCCCTAGTACCTACCCTACAGAAGGGGGAGGAAGTAACAACCAAGAAGCTCAAACTCATGACCTTTTGGTGAGTGTGGACTTAGTACACCATAGCTTCACCAATTGCACTAGGCAATTGTTGTTGTTGTCCCATAATTCATGCACATCCATGAACATTTCTACAAGATTGGATCCTCTACAGTCTACACGTAATGTGAGGATCTAACACATGTATCACTTTTTACCACTAAAAGGGTGAAAAAGGATATATATATATATATATATATAAAGGCAGGTATTCATGTCTAAATGAACCTTCAAATTCCATTTCCACTTGGGGTTAAGTGTTAATTGTTAGATTCTTTTTACCAAAAATTAAATAAAACTGTTCGATTTGAAGAGAATTTTCCTATGCCGGCTATGACCCAAAACAAAGCCCAGGAGCTGTCAACCCAAAAAGGCCTAATGGCCCACAAACTAAATGGACCGTTTGGCGTGTCATCGAGCTACGTGGACTGTCATAAGGTGGTGGCCGGTGTTTCTCTCTCTCTCTCTCGGTTTCTCTCTCATGGATAGTGGAACTATGTAGGCAGCTTACCCATTACTTGCAAATTATGCAATATAATCTACACTCGTAGACTCATCATTGTTTAAACTCCTAAATTGACTTACCATCTGCCCAAGACATCCTGGGAAGCAAAGATTTAAAAATTATAGGTATTATCGGCTGGCCGATACCGTATCAACGTTACAGTCCATAACAAGCGCAAACCATCTGATACGGACTAATATGACCGTTCCATATCATGATCAAAATCAATATAGGTTAATCCGTGTCGGCTGATATTTAAGGGTGTCAAATCTAGTCCGAATTAGTAAAACCAATCGATCCAAATCAAAGTCTTACCGGGGCATTTCGTTTTGGGGGTATGACTAGGACCCAAGAAAACCCCTAGCAAAAATTTTATTAAATAAGAGAAACAAAATAATGAAGGAATAAAAGGGGGACATAGCCCGCCTTATCCCAATCCATGAGATACAAATTACTTTGATACTCACAAAACTCAAAAAGAAAAACCTATAAAAGAATAAATATTACATTATAAATATTGGTAATCCTGATTTATCTTCCTGAATGAAATAACTAACATTAGATGGGAGATCATTATCACCACGAAAAATTGAATTTATGACAACCTAAAATCCATAAAAAACAAAAATCAGTCAAAGCTCATAACAAAAAAAAAAAAAAAAAAAAAAAAAACATAATTATATATAAATTTGTCTCATGTACGAAACTGAAATCAACCTGATAATCAAAACCA
>NW_024868258.1:40879-50429 GCF_013358625.1 Macadamia integrifolia
CCATTCTCATACTAAGCGGACTCAACCCGGATAAAAATCAAAGCAAATCGACACCCTACCAAGAAAAAGCAAAAAAAAAAAAAAAAAAAAAAAAAGAACGAAAGAAAGGGATTTCCCCATTAAAAGATGGGAAATTTTCAAAATTACCCACTTTTAGGTTTCCTCAACAAAATTATCCATTCTATGTTCGAGTTAACCAAATTGCCCAAAATAATGATGCCTATTACAAAACTACCCAAAACAGTGTTGTTTCTATGCTTTTTGACAATTTTGCCCCCTCTTTATCCATAGTCCCCACCCTAGTTAGTTTATTTGCGTTTAAAACGCGTTTAAAACGGCGTCCCGTTTTTTTTGCCGTTTTAAACGCCGTTTGCCGAATTTTTCACAGAAATTCGATAAAAAACGGGAACGGGGCTATTTGAAGTTTTTTTTGCCGTTTTAAACGCCGTCCCGTTTTTTTGATAGTAAAAAAACGGATTTTAAAAAATATAAACATTTTAAAATAGAAACGTTTAAAACGGGGCTATTTTTTTTTTTATTGTTATCTAGGTATTTAGAGAATTATTATGCCAATTTATGTCTATATATTGTCCTTTTTTTGACACCGTATTATTTAAATATAAACGTTTAAAACACGTATCGTCCGTTTTTTATTTTTTCCCCCGTTTTTACCGTATTTGACCGTCCCGTTCACGTTTTGATCCGTTTAAAACATGCCCGTACCGAACAATGTTTTTTTGCCGTTCCCGTTTTAACTAACAGAGGTCCCCACTCCTCAGTACTTTTCCTCTCTCATCTCCGGTTGCTGTGGATGATGCCAACGACGACGATCTCTCCCTTCTCCAACTATTGTGGACGACGCCAATGATGACGTGATGGCGGGGGTGAGCTGATCTCCCTCATTGTCCTCCCAATCGTGGTCATCTCTAGAAATAAAGTATGATTCAATGAGCTCAAATCCAACAATGGTCCTCAAGAGTACAACAATCTGCCCAGTTTTCAAGTTCTATGTGAGGACAGTAAAATTAATAAACAAAGTCCTTTGGGTTGCAGCATGCTACTAGTTGCCCAACCTTTGGATCAATGGAAAATCCTAACAACGACCACAAAAGCAATTCCGTTAGGCTGAGAGAAAACGAGTTTTGATTGCTCATTGTGTTCCCGCTTGCAGAAATCCAATAGTTTTTAGGATTTTTTTTTTACTTTACTTTCTTGCTCATTAGAGTGGATGGACCACGAAGAAAACCTCAATTCTTGGATTTCTTCGTGAATTGTATCATTGTGTGTTAGGTTTATGCAGGAATTGCTTAGTTTTTATGATTAGGGTTTCTGCAATTCAGTGAAATCGTTCCGTTTGATAAAAAAAAAAAAACAAAAACAAAAACAAAAACAAATACATCATCTCTGTTTCAGCTCTTCCTTCTCTTTGTGTATAAAGATGTCGAAAACTCTCTAAGTATTGAGTGCTCTGTTACAATATGAGCTGTTTGGGGGGTTGCAGGGAAGAGAGGGGCGGGTGGGTGTCCATCTCCATTGTCCCTACCTACTGCCTCCCCCACCTCCTCTTCCAGGTCCTCTTCGTCTTATTCCCCACCTCCTCCTCCTTGAAGCGAAGTGTAGGGAAACATGGAAATAAAACCAATGCATTGGATTAACAGGGGAAGGGAGAAATGGAAATAAAATGTCGAAATAGTTTTTGATTTATCTAAAGATGGGGCGGGAGGGTAGCAAGGGGGTAGAATGGTTGTAGGAGGTGTGAGTATCCTCGTCATCAAACCCATTGGATGCCCTCACTTTCCATGGTGAGGCTTGTCGTTGGACCAGTCGTGATGTTGACGATGACCTCCTAACGTAGAAAAGGGAGGAGGTTTTGACTGATCCGGAAGCTGGGTGGGGGATCACAAGGGGCAGACATGGTGATCAGAGAAGGGGTGAAGGACAAAATTTCACTTCACTTGTACTCAATCTCTCGCACTTGTTCAGACTCTGCTTCAACTTTCGAAAGGGAGTACTGCTTGCGATCACCAGAGATGGAAGTGAGGGGTAAAAGTGTAAGAAAAACATATGTTATGAGGGAGAGACACTATTTTGTGTATTTTTGTAAACTAAAACCTGTTTTTGTGTACTTTTGTTAACTTAAACCTAATATGGGTATTTTTGTAAAATGAAACCTAAAAATGGGTAATAATGTAGTTTTCCCTTAAAAGATCAAGAGAGCTAGAAACCAATCAACTTAGACTTAGATGGGAAGAAGCATTTGGGTGAATTGAAAGTGCAGTCCTTTTCACACTGTTCTCACTTCTCTAAAGAGAATGAAGATGGGTCGGCCTTGCTTTCGAAGGAAAGTTTATTTGCAACAATGCTTGTCACACCCTGTTTTCGATAGATCAAGACATGCGGCCTTGGACACCTCACCATATCCAATCAGCCTGTTTTCTCAGAATCTAGACTACTGTAGATCATAACACCACAATTACACTGCTAAAGATCAAAGTTCATATATACATGCACAGCCCAACAATAAGATATTTTACATAAGTTCTAGTGCCAACTAAGTAATAAGATATATATACAATTATCCAAGTGAGAATTATATACCTTACAAAAAGAGAATATTTACAAGTTTATAATATCTCAGCATTAGACTATTTACAGCAGAGTACGCATCGGCGAAAATATATACACAAAAAGACATAGGAATAATCTATCATATTCCTCAGAAGAATTGGCCTCCATAGGCACAATCGTCCCAACTGCAGTCGGGTCCATGGTCAATTTCATCTTCTTGAAGATTCGTCAAGTCATCCATGGCCATTGTCTCATGATCAGAGCAGGAAATTAGTAAAATATTGGTCTCGATATCTAGAAAAGCAAAGAAAAGGGGTGAGCACATCATGCTCAATGAGGGGGTGGGGGCAAGCACATAAAACACAATACAAATGACGCAATGCATGCTCCACACCTTATATGATGCTCATGAGTTCATTTAACATTACACTACTTCTTAGTCCATTACTAAGTTTGAAAACAGAGATATAATGCTACACAAATTAGGTGGCATTCCCTACCCTGTATGTTGGGCCTCAGGAATACAAGTTCGTTGCAGGCAGGAGTCATCCAGTCTCGAAAATAACCTCGATCCTCCAGCTAACCTCTAAGTTAATAACCCTGGGCAATCAAGTGTACAATATGTCATACCCTGCTGCTATCCGTCTCTAGGTACAACACGTCCTACCACGGAAGTGTACTGCTAATCAAGCAGCCATGGGTCGGGATTAGTCAGTATCTATCCCCCTACTGACAAGGGATTGTAGCACTCGGGTAATGATACCTAACCTAGCAGTTCTACATGATGAATAATCATCCATCACCCATTCATCACATATATCCCCAACAATCATTGGGCACTTGCTAGTGTCCCATCTTACTTGTCTTACCTTCTTTCCAATCCCAAATCCATCATGTCAGTAATTATAAGAATTATAATAATGCACACGACAACATGCATGAGGTACAAGAGGAGATACAAGCATAAAATAAAAATAACAAACACTCCATAAAATAAGTTAGGGCACTCACTCACCTTGGTGTCCAACTTCCAGAAAATTCAATTCTTTGGTTCAATTAGGTGTTCTTGCTATAACTTATTTTCCTATTTCACAAGATATTCCAAATCATTATTTATAATAAAATATAAATCCTATAATTCTATCCCCAGTTTGCCTAAGTACATCACCCCAATTCATAAATTCAATTGAGCCTATGATTGTTTTTCACTGCATAGTCAGGGTTTCTAGTTTCCCGTACTACTAGGCCACGTGAAGGGAAACCACTAGTGGGTCTCACATCTGGTTGAAAAATTCTAGTGACATTGGCAGTCTACTCAAAATTACAGATTCCCTACTACTGCCTTTCAATAGGGTCCATTTCCATTGGAATGTTGTGTCTACAGGTCCCAATGCTGGGTTCAGGGCTTACAAACCATCCATAACATGGATTTGGCCTATGGGATCCCAACCAGCAGGTTGGTTGGACAACAATCGGCTGGCCGATCAGGACCCACCAGTTTCCCACCCCCCTTTTTTCTTCAGAATTTTGCGTCTGGTGATCTGCACACAGATGTGTCTTGAATTGGGTTTAACCCTCTTCCATAACTCTGTTGCATTCAAGAGGTCAATAGAGAATAAATTGAATTCCAATTTGACCCATTTATGAGTTCAAATTGTCCAACTCTTAAGCTGTATATTCAGTTTTACAAAAATTTAGGGTTTATCATAAATAAAGGAAATTTCCTTGGAACTGAACCAATTACCTAAGTTAATCACTTAATTAAGGATAGAATATAGGTGTTTTAAATCATAGATTTGGTATTCCATCTTTGAGTAAACTAGTAATAGAGATTTAAAAAAATAATAATTCATTGAACCCTAACCAAATTCCACATCCAACTTAACCAAAATTCTGTTCTTAGGGATTTGACAGAATTTCTACCAAGAAATCTCTATTCCAGCCTTAACAGTACAATTTATTATTGAAATAGGAAAATTATTAGACTTTAGGGTTTAGTAAGGTTAGGGTTTCCTCCATTTGGGTCCTCAGTAGCCCACAAAAGTTAGGGCTTTCTCTACTAGGCAACTTCTTAGTTCATAGGGATTCCCCAGACGTCCCCAATTTTGCATAACCCTAAACCCTGGTCACCTAATTGACTTGAACCACAAAATTACTTCGTTGTATTAACGAATAGGACTCATCTATGGGCAGTTCTGGTCTAGGAGTAGCCTCAAGTGAAGAAGCTCTTTCTTCCTCTTCCTCCTCCTCTTTTCTTCTTCTTCTTCTGTTCTTTTCTTTCTTTTTCTCCTTACTGTTACAATAGCCATTATTTGGGTGAGGTACTGCCCTAACTGTTCTTTTATAAGGCAGCGGGTCTGTTTGGCTGGCCTTAGCTTTATTTCTCATATATATATATATATATATATATATACTAGTAAAAGGGACACGTGCAAATGCACGTGGCTAAGTGAGAGAAAGATGTATTTCAATCATATATGATATCCATTGAAGCAATTAGTAATTTACGATGACTATTAAATTTCAAATAATGATAGACAATTACAATATATTTTTAGACAATCAATGGTAAGAAAGAGGCCTCTCTTTAGTAAAATGTCTCTCTGTCTCTCTGTCTCTCTCTAAGAGATTTAGTTACAAGCTATCGAGGATGGGTTCTTTAGTTTAGGAATCTTGAATGTGGATGAAAACAACCTTGGAGTCTCTGAAGAGGGAACGACATTGACGCCTTTTCTTTTTAAGCTCTTTCTATAGCCTTGGTTACAACCAGAGAAATCGGAAGTTCAGAAGCTTGTTAATGGTAATGCAATCACAATCACCAATTTCATCATTGTGTAATAAAAAATGATTTTCTTATAAGGTTCATAAAAACAACAATGTAATGCTTTCATGTAAGAGAGCATATCACAAAAATTGAATATCAATTGAACATGATTGAAAGACTTGCAGAACATATTATTTTTTTGTATTAATGGTTTGTTTGATAGTCTCAACTCTTTCTTTCATAGATTCTTTTACTTGGCAATTTGGGGTCACTTTGTTACAGATATCCAATACTGAATAGATCCCTTTTTAGACATTTCTTTTTTCAGACAGATCTAGAGGCAATCACATGCATCCAGTAAAAAAAAGTTAATCCATTAGGAATTATTAGAGCATTTAATGTAAGTCCTACGTGCTCAATTGAATCTCCAATCAAGCGGTAGCTATTGGGAACTTAGGACTCAAAGAAAAGTAAGAGTTGGTCAGATTGCATGAAAATAAAATAAGGGATACAATTGGAGATATCTCAGAATCTGAGATCCAACTAACTCTAAAGTGAAATATGAGTAATTACAACCCTCAAATACTCAAAATATACAATTTAACAGCGTCCAGAAACCAAATTGATACCGTAATGACTATTACTTTTTTAAAACCAAAACCTCGCTAATCCCATATAAGAAATAGGACTCACGAGGATCACATTATTGAAAGAATTTCTCAACATCTGCAAAAGAAAAACAACAATGTAAACATCAAAACCTGCGAAGCAAGAAATCCTCAAAATAAGAATGAGAGAAGCAATGAAGCAAAATCCAACCAGTGGTGAGAGCCTTGATTTTCCCAGCGTGCCTTCATCTGAAATCCTTAAAGACTTCTTCAATCGATCGAGAATTATGAAGTCCTAAGGTCGTTTCATACCTGAGACAAGTTAGAGGGTTAACCCAACATTGGATACGATAAACCCATAAATGAACGAAGAAAATTGAATATTTAAAAAGTATGGATTAAAAGAAAAAAAAATTTGAGATTACAGATTTAAGTAGATTCCGAGATAACCTAAATCAGAAAACATTTTAAAATCTGCAGGTTTACATCCATAAAGAGCAAAAAAAAAAAAAAAAAAAAAAAAAAAAAAAAAAAAAAAAAAAAAACCCAAATTTAGAAGATAAGAAGTGCATTATAGGATCAAGGAGCGAAGACGAATACCTTAAATTAAATCATTGGATAGGAAAAGAAAAAGCTAAAGGATTGTATAAGAAACCTTACAATAACTTACCTGGAGCCAAAGAAATAACAGAGAAAGGGAGCTCTTTGAGTTCTCTTAGAGCAGATTGTGGGCTTTGGGAGAGAAAACCAAAGAGGAGACACAACTCTCTGATTTTGTTACCTAATAAAGGGGAGAGACGAGAGAAGATTTTATTTACTAATAAATAAGATAAGAGACGTAATAAATACATGGGGGAGAGAGAGATTCTATTTCCTAATGAAGGAGAGGGAAAAGGGAAGAGGGAAGAGGGAAGAGGGAAGAGGGAAGAGTTTCTTTACTAATAAATAGGATAAGAAAAAGATTGGGAACATGTATGAGAGAGAGAGAGAGAGAGAGAGAGAGAAATAACGGACACTGGGTAGAGATAGGAACGTGTGTGTGAGAGAGAAAAAAGATTTCAGGTTTTGCATTCTAATGGGTAGAGATAGGAATGTGAGAGAGAGAGAGAAAAAAAGATTTCTGATTTTACTTTCTAATAAAGGGGAGAGAAGAGGGAAGATTTTATTTACTAATAAATAAGATAAGAAATGTATCAAAAAATTAATAAATACATGGGGGGAGAGAGATTCTATTTCCTAATGAAGGAGAGGGAAGCGTTTCTTTACTAATAAATAGGATAAGAGAAAGATTTGGTGGAAATATTATGAGCTATTGTTGTAAGAGACAAAAAATTGATAAATCCTAAGATATTGTAGTTGATTTTTTTGTCTTCTCTATGGTATATATAAGGAATGATTCCATGCAGTAAAAACCTTTAAAGTCGATGAAAGATCATTGAAAGATACCGTTTTTATGCAATAAATCTCTCCATAATTTTGTGCCTTTTTTTTTTATCCCTTTAATACGTAATAATTATAATTAATGACACCATTTTCTCCTCTACGTTTAGAGAGAGTGAGTGAGAGAAAGAGATAGAGAGAAAATACCCCTTTCCTCCACGTTTAGATTTTGTAAGGGATGGAATAAGAGATTTTAGGAGCAGGTTTTTTTTTTTAATGGTATATCTCCCTCTATATTTACCTTTTTAATATTCCCATAATTATTTATAATTCTCTCTATGGAGAATCTCCCTCCATTGTGCTCAACGTTTTATGAGAGAGAGAGAGAGAGAGAGAGATTTAAGGAGGAAAATTATATGCCTTTTTTTTTTAATCCTTTTTAAAATTTAATTAATTATTAGTCTCTCATTTCTCCTACACACGTTTAGAGAGAGAGAGAGAGAGAAATAGAGAATTATAGAGATTTTATTATTATTATTATTATTATTATTATTATTATTTGGTATATCTTGCTCCATAATTGTTCATTTCATCATCATTCTCCATAATTCTCTCTATTTCTCTCTCCACTCTCCCCCTTTCTCCTTCACATTTAGAGAGAGTGTGAGAATTATAAAGTTTATTATTATTATTTGTTTCATCTTCCACTTTGAGGGGTGAGAGGATGAGTGGGTTTAAGGTCTATAATTATATGTCTTTTTAATACTCCACTTTCCCCCTTTCTCCTCCACATTTGATTTATCTTCCATTCTTGGGGGTGAGGGGATGAGTGGGATTATGGTTTATAATTATATACCTTTTTAATATTTAATAATTATAATTATATGCCTTTTTAATACTCCATTATCCCCCTTGCTCCTCCACGTTTAGAGAGAGAGAGAGAGAGAGAGAGAGAAAGAATTATAGAGAGTTTGTTATGATATTTGTTTCATATTTATTTTGAGGGGTTTTTGATCATTTGGGGATTTTTTCTGGTGTTTTTTTATCATTTGGGAATTTTTTTTGATAGATATAAATGGTTTTTTGGTTATTTTGAAAAAGTATACCAAAGACAGGAAGTACGTACTTTTATATAATAGTATGATAGTATGACATGATATATATATATATATATTATTAAATAGCTAACATTTGGTTAAATTAATAATTTATTTCCCACATTCATTTATTGACATTAAAGTATACATTTCATACTTCATTTAGGCTTCTTTACATAGGGGCATAATGGGGATTTGCACAGTAGGGGTGTGGGCTCCACAGTGCAGAACATGAAAAATACGTTCTATCAAGCAAAACCGATTGACCGATTTTGGATCTACCGGTTTAGGTGCGATCATACCAACACTCATGCATAGGATGCCATCAAAACTCTGTAGTTAATCGTGCTTTAGCGAGAGTAGTACTAGGATGGGTGACCCCTTGGGATTCCTCGTGTCGCCTCTTTTTTTTTTTCCTGCTATACTTTGTCTTATAATTAAATTTACCTCTTTGTCCACACCTCTTGATGAGTTCCTCAGTGATATTGACAGACTGAAAAGGAATAAGTGTGGTCACTTCTGCCTTCTTGGCATTCCACAGCTGCCAACTATGCCAGCATAGGCTTTATTTGCTCTTTCTTCTTGCATGTTTACAAATAGAAGTATAAATATCAGATTAGAATGTTACAATGTTGTCAAGCATTTTTCCAGTGCTTCAATATATCACATTTGGTGGGAGAAAAAAAAGCACTGATGAAATTCTTCTTCACGGTCTTTCACTCAAATCTAGGCTGCCATTGATCCAAGATGAACTTCCTTTAGGTTTCAGAATCTAATTGTCCCAATAATCGACATATTGTCTCATCTAGAAGTTTCCAGATTAAGCATATTTAGTCCTTTTAATGCTCTTTTGATTGGAGCTTAGTCTCTTGTTTCCTTTTAGGTCTCTCTCTCTCTCTCTCTCTCTCTCTCTCTCTCTCTCTCTCTCTATATATATATATATATATAAACATTTGGATGGTCTATTTCTTTTTTATAAGACAATGACAAATTGTAATTATGAATTTATTATTTAATTTTATTATAAAGGTACCATGGGGCCTTGCAAAATTGACAAACTTCATAGCCATTAATAGCATGCCACAGACAAGGTGACGGACTTGGAGTTTAATATACTGTTGGGGGGGGGGGGG
>NW_024868258.1:50449-109486 GCF_013358625.1 Macadamia integrifolia
GATAATGTAACAAATAAGAAGAATAACACTATCTTAGACTAATAGTCATTATTCTTACTATTTTTTTTTTCTTTTTTGTTGTTTTTATCTTAGGGGATGATTATATTTTAGTTAAAAAAATCCATACATAATCGTTCTTATTTCTTAATACTTTATTTATAAGAATGCTAGGAGATCTACCTTTGATTACCTGATCTGTAACTTCCACATTTCAGGTTCCTATTGGCTATGTTTTTTAAGTTAAAATTTTTCAAAATTGTCAGATCCATCATCACTTCATCTTAAACTATCATTTTGACTGATCTGTAACTTATATATATTCGATTCCTATATATTGGCTATGTTTGTTATTTCTTTATAATTTTTCAAAATTGCCAAATCTATCATCACTTTATCTATCATTTTGTCAAATACCTTTTTTAGGGAGGGTTTAAACTTCAAATAAGTGCAACAGAGCTCATAATGCAAATACAAAAAAGAAAGAAAATTATGTATACATCTTCAATGGTACATGCCCTCTAGACTCTCTTGTTGGATTTATAATGATTAATTTGCATGAGATATTGGGCATGTGTTTATCCTTAGCTTAATACCTTAAAATGTTTGTAATCAGTGATAGAATTGGATATTTTATTCATATTTTTGTTCACATTGTGTTATTAGGAATGGTGATCCGAAATACAAGTGTGGATGTATATATTTGTGTATATCGAATTGGATAACTTGAAATTATTTTATAGATTATTGTCAGTTGTCTAAGAACAAAATTCTTAGTAATAAGTTTATAAATGGTCCTCGAACCTTATTATAATAGTCGAATATTATCATAACACTTGATGCCTTCATAGCCATTTATCTATACATTGAATTTATGATGTTTACTTGTGAATGAAAGAGATGCTCAATAAGGAATTCATTTCCCCATATTGAGAGAATATCAATAGAAATATCTAATTATTATTTAATAAACATTCTAAGATTGGTGGCTTGCTTTTGTAAATGGTTTGTAAAAATAATTTAACTATTTTATAGAAGTTCATGTTGGATTTATGGGCTAAATTAATTATTCGGGTTGATTAAATGGGTTAGAGTCAAATTGCATGAACCGGTTCGGTCCACTCTCAAGCTTAGGGATATGCTGGCTCAACCCATTGTGGTTTAGGGTTTTGAGTGCAGGACAGTATTATAAATACTAGGTTTTGGGTCCCTACAGCCATTATTCACTCTTCCCCACTTTACCACAAAAGTGAGAGAATCAAGGAGGTTTAAGGGGCTGTAGAAGATCCATAGCCAAGCCAAGAGAGCGAAAGTGGGAGTGACCAACATCAATCATCTTCAGCATACTAGGTGAAAGGTACAAATCGATCCTCCATAATTTTATTAGATTCGTGTTCTTGGTTTTCCTGTGTGGTTTCCTCAATAGGGTTTCAAACTCAAACCCATAGGGAGTTCTAACAAGTGGTATCAGAGCAGACCACATGGGACAAGAATCGATTGAATTTTTCTTGTACATGAAGATTTTGATTATTACTTAAAACCTGATTTGATTAAAAATCATGAAAATCATAAAATTCGTAATTTTACCATCATTTAAAAATTCTGTATGGGAAAAATTTCTTCACGAAAGTTGTAGATCACGAGAAGACGGTCACGGCGGTATGCCGCAAGTCACCGGAAACCTCCGGACGCGCCGGCACGCGCCGCCGGAAACCGGCTGCCGGAGGAGAGAGAAAAAAAAAACTGATTCGGATGTCATTGCTCTCTCTCGGTAGAGGAAGAGGGTTTAGTTATAGGTTTTTTGTTTTTGTGGGTGATGATAGACCCAAACTTCGGTCTATCACACTTTTAAGTTATTATTTTCTTATAAAATGGAAATGGGCCACTTCTTAAAACGTAATGGGCTGTCCTTTAAAGTTTTAGAAAACAAAAGAAATGGCCCACTCTTTAAAATAAATAATGGGCTCAGCCCATGGATGTTTAGTTATTCAATAAAAGTTTTGTTTTACTGTTTTAAGTCTAATGGGTTAAAGGTCCACTGTTTGATCCTTAAAAAAAATAAAAAAAATAAAAAGGGTGAAAGAAAGGTTATCGGCTCCCACAGGGATTTGTTGGAGTCGGAGTCAAACTTCTACTACCAAACTTGATTTTAAGATGTTAAATAATGGGTTGAACCCATGATTGTTTGATATTAAGTTTAAAGCCCATGTAAATTAAATAATGGGCTGAACCCATGATTGTTTGACACTAAACCTAAAGCCCATGTCTTACTTAAATGAGTTAAGTTGGGTAGGAGTTTTAAATCAAATCAAAATACATTTAATGATCTAATTTTTAATGATATGTTTATTTAAAATTGTATGTTGTATTTATTTTTAATCATTGAAACAAGAGAGTATAAATCAATGCTTTGAAAAATGTATATGTTATTGGTTACCATGAAATTGGGAAAGGTTTTTAAATTGAAATATGTTAATCTGGAAAAGGGTGTAAGCTTCCGCTCATTCTTAGTTGCAAAGTAATTTTGCTTTAGGAAACCATGAAATGATGAGGTGGAATCCACCAAAGTGGTACATCTTATTATTTCATGATTTTCCACATGGTAGCAATGTAGGTGACATTTGCCCAAAGGTGATGTCACCAAAGTTAAGAAAATGACAGTAACCTAGAGGTTCCTAAGCCCAAAGGTGAGGGATTTCAAAAGTTATTGTTCTTTTCACAGTAAATATGAATTTACAAGAGGACCAGTGCATTCTTAGCCCAAAGGATAGGAATGTAGTTGCGGTTGTAACTCTTGTATAGTTATTGTTGTCCTAGTGACATATTTATATGTATGTTTTGAACATAAAGATATATATCTCCAATGGGAAAGATATGATAGAACTGAGTGAAACCCACCAAAGTGGTACATTCAATTCGATTGTATCTTCCCCAACAGTAAAGATGATACTTTCCCAAAGGTTATGTCATCAAGGTTTGAGGATAATTATCCACATTTCAGAAAGGGACATTAAATTTGGAGTTCTTTTGCCCAAAGGTGATTGAATTCCGAAGTTAGTGTTATTTTCACAGTTAAAAGAAGAATATAAGAGCATCAGCTAATTCCTGTCCCAAAGGATAGGGATACATTTTTAGTTGTAACTCTTATTTAAAATATATTGATAGTATTACATGCTTTTATATTATGATTTATATTTTGATATTTGGTATGTATTGTGTTCTTGTTACTGCTGTAGTAAGATGACCATTCCCTCAAGTTATGTGTCTTCCATCCCAATGCTCACTGGTAACAACTATCAAAAGTGGGTGGAAGAATTAGAATTGCATTTAGGTCTTCTTGACTTAGACTTGGCACTTAGGGAGCCTAAACCTGAGCCTCTCACAGACTCGAGCAGAAGTGTTGAAAGGACCAAGTTTAAGAAATGGACTGAAGCAAACAGAAAGTGCATACTGGTTTTAAAAAAGGCAGTTCCTGAAATTATACGTGGGAACATAGAGATCAAAGACACTGCAAAAGAATTCCTGGATGCTATTAAAGGTAGATTTCAACATAACAAGAAAGCTGAGAAAACCACATTGATGACCAGGCTAATGAACACAAGGTATGATGGATGTGGGAGTGTTAGAGAATACATTTTGGGTGTAGCTACTGATGCTGGTAAACTTAAGGATCTTGGAATACAGATCGATGAAGAATATATTGTACATATTGCACTGAATACCCTCCCTAGTCAGTATAAGGTTATCCAATCTACCTACATTGCACTGAAGGACGATTGGAGCCTAAATGAGCTAATTTCCATTTGCACTCAAGAGGAAGAAAAATTGAAACAAACTAGGTTTGAGAATGCACATGCAACTTTCCACAAGGGATCTTCTGGTGGACCAAGCAGAAGGAACAAAAATTTTTCCAACAGAGGAAGCGCCAAGCCATATGACAGGAATAATAGCTCTCAAGAACTTGACACATCTCAAAAGGCTCAGGATGAAGAGAATACCAACAACGTAGAGTGTTTCTGGTGCCATAAGAAAGGACATGTGAAGAAGGACTGTTTTATTTTCAAGAAATGGTTAGAGAAGAGGAAGAATTCTGGGGTTGATAAGCAGGATGATACCAAGAAAGGGTGAGGTAGAATGATCACCAGTAATTGAGAGCAAGTAAAATTTGGTCCCATCAAGTAGTTAGGATTTCTTTACATACAGTTATTTGAAATGCTTGATTAGTGGGAGCTTTGATTTTGTTTAGTATTTGTTTATGTTTTGAACCTTAGCCCGTATGTTTTGGGGCACAGTTTGATGAATTATGGTTAAGTTTTAGCATTTACATTATGCACAGTTATTTATTGAAATATTTGGTTTATGATTTCATTTAAGAATGTTTTTATAGGCAGTAATTGTCTTGGTTATAGGTAATATTTTGCCACAGTTCAAAAGGTAATGTTTGCCACATTTTAAGACAGTATTTGTCACAGTTCATAGGCAATATTTGCCACAGTTTATAGGCGGAAGGCCACAGTTAGATATTAACCACAGATCAAAGGCGATTTGCCACAGTGAAGGTTAATATCACAGTTAAGGACCTACATGGAATGACAACAGTGTAATTTGAGGATATGTCAATATTTCTGTGATGGTATCCCACATAGATTCGTGTTAAGAAACTTACTTATGTTTGTAATAACAGAAAGTTGTATGCCGTATATTGAGGTGTATCTTCTGCTGTTATTCGATGTGAGTGGTTTTTCAACTGAATCACAGTAAGAGTGGTTAATGTAATAAGATTCTATGGCCACACCAATTTAAAAGACATCCTTATAATTAATGTAGCCCAAGTGGGAGATTGTTGGATTTATGGGCTAAATTAATTATTCGGGTTGATTAAATGGGTGAGAGTCAAATTGCATGAACCGGTTCGGTCCACTCTCAAGCTTAGGGATATGCTGGCTCAACCCATTGTGGTTTAGGGTTTTGAGTGCAGGACAGTATTATAAATACTAGGTTTTGGGTCCATACAGCCATTATTCACTCTTCCCCACTTTACCACTAAAGTGAGAGAATTAAGGAGGTTTAAGGGGCTGTAGAAGATCCATAGCCAAGCCAAGAGAGCGAAAGTGGGAGTGACCAACATCAATCATCTTCAGCATACTAGGTGAAAGGTACAAATCGATCCTCCATAATTTTATTAGATTCGTGTTCTTGTTTTTCCTGTGTGGTTTCCTCCATAGGGTTTCAATCTCAAACCCATAGGGAGTTCCAACAGTTCAGAGATATTTGATTTTTTTATTCATTTTTATTTTAAAGAGAGAAAAAATAAATAAAAATACTTTATGTGTCTGTGTATAGAAAGGTGTAGGCTCAGGAAACCCTTTCTCTCTTATTTATTAATGATTATATTTGTTAATATTTTTAAAAAATTATTTTATCTAATCAATAATTAAGATACTTTGTATATGATGCTTTGATGGACTATTCTTGTTACCATAGTTGTTTGCATACCCATAGGTCTATTGTGTGATATATTAAAGCGGAGGGAATAATTCATAATATGTTGTTATTTTGGTTTTAATTATTATTTTTGCTTTTTAGTTATCCTTATGTAAATAACTTTATTTAATAAATAAAGCTTAACTAAAATAAGGAAAGCTGAGTGGAATCACCTAATATGATCCCATTACTTGGCACTCTGAACAATAAAGAGATAAATAAGCAAAAAAAGTTATATAATAATAGGAGCAGAGGAGAGAGAGACCCAACCTGCCTAAGGAAAAGTCTCTCACTCTACGGTTTTTTACTACTCTTCTCTCCTCCTTTGGAATCTTATTCTCTTTCCTCTTTGTGTCGAGTTTGTGAGTTAGGATTTTAGTCTATCACTATAGAGAGAGTATTGATTCTTTGATCTGTAAGGGTTGTTGGAGGTGTTGCTTTCTTCCTTGTGTGGTCTTGGAGTAGTCAACTATTTTATTTTGGAGTAGTTGACTATTTTATTTCTTGGAAGAGTGCAATTGTAGATTATTAGGTTACCCTAAGCCCTCCTATATAGAATGGATACCTCAATGCTACTACTACATGAGGCTAGATCAAAGTTCTAAATTTGGTTGTATAAATTTCTGCAACATCTATCTCCTCCTTGACACTCACTGACACTCTCTCTCCTCTAACCATATATGAACCATGAGATTGTTCCCTCATATGCACATATTCACTAGTGTGGGATAGTCCAATATATGCAAGAAGCATGTTGATTGCTCCTCCCAAAAGAAAATAAATAATTTTGAATTTAAAGTAGAAACTGACTAAAGACATCAAAGATTAAACACATCGATTATCCTTAAGCCAACACTAATATGCTTCATGATAGGGGTCTCTTACAATGTTTTATTGTTTCAGAAATTGAAAATCCCAATCCTTAGCAAGGGGAACTTTTGGAGATATGATCATGAGATTTTTCAAATAACACACATGTCTACAAGACCAGGAGGGATAGAGTAAGGAATAATAGTATTAGAAATAAAGTGGGGGTCGCTCTGATTTAGAAAAAACTCTAGGAAAGTTGGTTGATATGGTATAGTTATGTTCAACAGAGACATGTGCATGCCCCATTCAGGAAAACAATCAGATTTATATAAAGAGTTCTAAAATTTGTAGTGGCAGAGCTAAAATGACCTATATCGAAGTAGTAAAAAAAGATATGAAAATGGTAGGGTTAGATTCTAATATGACTGCAGAGCTATGAAGGACAAATACTCATGTAGCCAACTCCATGGAGGGGATGTTCTTGAGATGTTCTATTTTACTGCTATCCTTTTATCGCCTTGTAGTCCTGTGGGCACTTCACTTTTCTATTTTTCTTTTACTTTGACACATATTGGATCCATGTACCCACCACATTAAATAAGGATAATGTTATGGTTATTGTTGTTGTTGTACACGTATCTATTAATTGAATCATTTTTAACATTTTCTTTGCTCATTATGATGAGTGATGCAACTAGCTAATTAGTGGATGATATGTATACACTAGTACGTAGTTTTAGAAAATAAATTATACCGTATCAGGATTCCAAAGAATATGGAAAAAAAAATAGAGAATTTTTGTTCCATCGCTTCTAATCCTTCTATTATAAGTATACTACGTTGAAATGATGAAAGATAAACAATAAATGATGGACAATAAAAAAAATTCTTTAATGATGAAAAATGATAAGCATATGTGAAGAAATTTAGGATACAGTAAAATGTTACATTCTAAATATGGTTCTTGAAAGGCAGAAAAAAGTGCTCAACTACTGTTGCAGTATAGTGCTATCAATCTAAAACTTGTCACATGGAGAGTAAGTTTCTGTACAAAATTTTTAAACTGCCAATTATTAGCACAAGTTATCAAACCTACCAAAAAACTTTTGGTATTTTCTCAAACTAACAAAGAGTTCAACATCTAACCATTCGTGATTCCTTTTCTACCATTCAAGATAGTAAATTAAACATATGCAAGGATATTGCATGTAAGGACGTGAATTTGAAATCAAAATTATTTATCTAAATCAAACCGAGCCATTTACATCAAAATCGTAAGACTGTTTAGTAAATGGTTTAGTTCTGGTTTCAAATTTAAGACTGATTAGTCAAATGGATTGGGTCGGCTTTAACCGTTTAACCTGTTGGTTTCAAATCGAATTGACACTGTGAAAATCAAACCGTTTAAACCGTCAAAACCTATCCGATTAACCTGTATAACGATTAAATATTTAGTTATTTTAACAAAACATAATGGTTTAGGGAAAATTAAGGACATAGAGGTTGTCCAAGAGTCTATTCAATAATTTACTCCTATTATGTAGTTAAATCATTGCTTGTTCAAATCTCATTTAATTTGATACAATATTGAAGCGTTTATCAACAAAAGTAAATTTTAGTAAGGCTGCGTTTGGTAGAAACGATGTTTCATGTAAAAATTGAAAATTTCAATTTTCTTGTCAAAATGCCCTTTTTTTTTTTTTTTTTTTTTAACGAAATTGGAACAACGGAACTACCTTTTGTCGTTATGTCAATTCTCGTTTTTTATTATTATTACTTTTTTCAACTTTTTGTTAAAAAAAAAAAAAAAAAGGAAAAGAAAAAAAAAAGAAACACACAACCAAACACTTTATTCAGTTTTTTCATTTTTATAGAACAAAAAAACTCCAGAAACAGTTTTTTAGAACGTTATCAACTGCAGCCTAAGCATGCGAATAAACTAGAAAATCGATTGCTAACCATTTAGAAATCGTATGGAATAAACCGTGATCAAAACCGTGAAATCTACACCGTTTAAAAATCATGAAACTGAAACCATTTATTAAATGATTGCGATTTCAGAAAGTGCAACCGTTTGGTAAATAGTGTGATTTTAGTCTTAACCAAATAAATGTGAACTGAATCAAACCACACCATATGCATCAAAATCGAACCAATTAACACACTTAATTGCATGGTAAAAACACTTTGAATTCCTATGTGGGCTTTAATATGTCTTGCTAACTTTGCAAATAAATAGGAAAAAAAAGGTACATCCACTTCTTTAAGTTTTGCCACCCATATTATTCTTCCCTTATAAATTAAGTCAATATACTGGTTAGGTAGAGGGGTAGACACTAAAGTGCCAATAAATAATTATATAGACATTTTTTTTTTTAGTAGAATACAAATTTATTGATGAGAAGAGCTAGAAAATCCTGTAACATCCGCCACACAGAGGCTGCGGATCCAAAGGTTGGAATTAGGCCAAATTGTCGAAACAGGCAACAATAGGCCTTCCGGGCCAAGGTGTCAGCTACAGAGTTGAGCAACCTTGGAATACATATAGACATAAATATATTGAAGAAGAGGTGCATGCCCTAGTAGAATAAATAGTATGAAAATATATCAATGTATAATTGCATTTTAAATGTTTTTAATAGAGCTAATACCATTAGTGTTTACCTAAGAATTAACTCTCCACTTCTTAAAATATTACAATTAGTATAAAAATCATATAATTTGGTGGTTTTAGTCTTGGTAATTTTTCATAATCATGAACTTCTTTATAGTTTTTATGTGATTTTTATATATTTCAGCCATAATAGAATACAACTTTCCAATTTTGGTCCCTATTAAGGTCAAAATATTTTATGATTTTCAACTTAAATTTGTCTAAATTAAGGACCAATGTAATTAGTAACTATACTTCGCAAAACAAAAATGATTATTGAATATAATTGATAGAATCAGTAATAACTATTAGCTATTTTATGGTGACCTTAATCATTATCAATTTTCATCCATGGTGCAAAAAAATTTCTTTTGGCACACTTGCTACTTTACTACATGGCATGCATTTTAGTTGGTGCTCAAATTAAGAACACAAAATCACATGACAATATTTTTACCAAAAAAAAAAAAAAAAAAAATCACATGCTAACATAATGCTTTAAAATTTGTTTTAAAAGTCAATCATGCAATATGGAATATTGACTAAAATAAGGAAACCCCGTAAATAATGGAGATAGACACTTAAATTGACAAGTGGTTTATCCAAGAATTTTCCTATATATTCAATAATGAATTTTTTAAACTATCAATACACATGGTAGAAATATTCTTCGAACATCTTATTTTGTCCACATGACATCATTTCCTGGAGCCTAAACTTGGTAAATATATTGTCCATTATCATCTAATTATAACTAAATTTGGGATCAATTAACTTCAATACTATCAATATAATACTTTAACAAATATTTAAAGAAATCAAATTTGCTCGGTACTCTTTGGAAAAAAAAAAGGATAATAGAAAAAAGAAATAAGAAAAATGACAAACTGGGCTTACGATTGCAACAAAGTCTGCATGTGACAAATCCAAACGTTTTCCATTTATCTAATTGTCAAAATGTCAAATTAGTAGTCCATAATGTAGAAGAGTTGTTCATATGATAAATCATTTTTATAATGCTTGTATAGGAAAAATTTATAATAAAATGGCTTCACACTTCCTCTCTTATTCTCCAAATTGATTCTTAAGAAACATTATTTTCACATATTTAAATTGTAAATAGGAAAAAAGAAATATATTCAAGGGCAGAGTAGTACAAAAGTTATTTCTTAGTTTGAATTTATTGTTACTATGAAATAAAATTTTGTCCCAAATTTTGACAAAATCAAGAAATTAAGGCCACCACATTTAGTAGCAATCTTTTCATTTATTCTAAAATTCATTTTTTTGAATACTATAATCAAACTCAAATGTAACAAAAAAAAAAAAACCCTTATAAAAAGAATAACAAAAACAATATTTTTTAGTTAAAGAACAGTCCATTATCTGAAATGCAAATTAATAAAAAATAAGTGTTTTCTGTCTTAGAGCGCCCCAGTGGAACAGCCGGAGAGAGGATGTTTTAACTCGTCAAGGGTATGATGGTCATTTCACTCCATGTACAGGAAGACCCAACCGCAGACTTAGCTTAACGAACCGCAACGCCACGTCCGGTTTGTAGATCGATCTTGCTTTCACGGGGTACGAGGTACGAACCATTTCCACGTTCCACTATTGACGCTCAGGGGTATCATTGTCTGTTCACTCGAAATCATCGTTTGAAAAACCTTTTTCAAACTCGAGGCTCTTTATAGATTGATTTTCTTTCTCACAGTGAATAAACAAAAAAGAAAGCAACGCAGAGCAAAAGCTGCTTCGTCTCTACACGCTTCGGATTTTCTACGAATTTCTTCTCAGACGAACCAGAGATCGATTTGCAGAATTAAACTGATTCCTTTTATGAGTATCCGAAAACTTCTCAGTTTTGATGCTGCATTTGAACCGAGTAAGATCCTCAGCATCTCGGAAAATTTCATAAAAATTTCGGTATTTTTTGGTCCTCTTCTTAATGGTTTGGAGGAGGTGAGAGAAGATTGTGATATCTATGGAGTTTCGAGGATCTTGTTCTGTTTTTAACCAATTTCTTTTCATTTTGTTGCAGAAGTAGATCGGTCGGAACTCTGAACAGCTTTACTGAAAAAATTGCGTGCGTGAAGTTGTAGAGTTGCTCTGCTGCGATTCTCCATTGTTTTATATAATTTTAGATCGAGTACTAGAATACGACCAGTCGAGGACTGGGAGCCTGAGTGTTCTTTAAGTGTTGAAGATTTGGTAGTGGCGAGAGACTTTCAGAAGTTTTGAGCTTTTAAAATGCTTTTGGAGTGAATATCAGTTGAGCTGAAAAGGATGTTGGAGATGCTTTGTCCCTCTTCTTGAAGATCAGTTCAAATAAAAAAACTAAAATATTGATCCGTTTCTAAGGAATCAAGAGCTTTGATCCATGTCTGAGCCTTCAACTTTGAGTAATTTTTTCCACTGTTGTTTATCCGGTGAATTTAAACTGGCACTGAATCAAATTGACATAGTTTCTTCTCAATTGGTACAATTATTGTACTGTAATTCATAGTGGCCACTTGTAAATTTTTAAAGCTTGATAAGCCACTTTGAGGAAAAGTGGGCCTTTTCTGCTCTCAATCTTTATCTGATGGCACCAGTTGAGATGGACACATCGGAAATGCCGAAGAAGCCGTTATCAAAAGGCCAAGTTCCGCCCTTGTTACAGCCAATCCGATCACTGCCTTTTGACATCAGGTTTACGGAGGAGTCTCATACCACGAGTAACGGGATTTCTTCTGCCATTCCTAATAAGGACGATTTTGCTGATGAGGTTGACGAAGGCTTAGACAAGATGGAGCAGAGTAATGAGGAATCTCCCTATAGTAGTAGAACCTTATCTTTGGAAGAGACTGATAGGTCTTCTGACGGTGATGAGAACTTGGATTCTGCAACTTCTTCTCTGCCTACTCACTCGCTGTGCCATAGCGATTCCAGGTGGAGCGACGCTAACGCTTATGTTGCAGCCAAGAAGGTATTTTTTGCCCCTGTTAGAATTTCTAATTTTGCTTTGTAGTTCGGGTTGGCTTCCTCTCTCTTCTCTGTATCTAGTCTTCTATTACTTGGGATTGTCTCTGATTTCTCATCGACGGGATGATGAGACGACTTATTTGAAGTAATAATCCGTTTCTTCTACCATTTCCTTATCTTTTTTAAATCTTATCAACACTTACATTTCCCTTTATATTTTATATTCTGGTTCGTGATATCTCCTGAGATTGTGACAAGTTCATCTCTATAGTTGCTGCCATACTTTTCTTTAGGATCTAATACATTTCACGGGAGCCTCGTTTTTTCTTTTAAATACTCAGGAAAATGTCAACTCTCTCTCTCTCTCTCATTTTCTTTCTTCCGGGATATATGGATCAGAAGAAATCAAAGTTGCAGATAAGTTTGAACCAGGTGTACAGACAGTGCACAATATTCTTTCTTACCCTTGCATCTCTTACATTTTCTTTCTAATCCTTTAATGCAAGAAAAAAGAAAGAAACTTAAATTTGGCCACAATTTCATATTTTAATGGGGCAAAACACCGGAAAATAATCCTCTGTTTTTCTCATTCCTATTTTTCCTTGTTTTGCTACCTGCAGAACACGACACGTGGACAACTTTAAGACCAACGCACCGGATGTAATAATCCTCACCCAATCTTGACCGTTGGATCCTCTGTTGTCCATGTGTCGTGTTCTACAGGTAGCAAAACAAGGAAAAACAGGGATGAGAAAAACAGAGGATTTTGATCCCAGAACACCCCCCCACCCCCCCAAAAAAAAAATAAAAAATCAATGCATGATATATTTTTTTTTTGGGGTTGGGGGGGGGGTGGAAATTGCTTGATATATTTGTTAATAAAATCAGCGTAGATACTACGTGAAAATATCATAAAGCCTAAAAAAGGAAGAATGAATTCTCAAACCTGTATCTGTATCAACTTCGAGAAAAATGTGTTTCAATTCGTGAAGAATCCAACTTGAAGTAACCAATAGGACTTCCTTTGTTCCAAAATAATGTATATCTGATTTAGAATGCACAAACATTAATTATAAAAAACTATTTCAATACCATTTTGTTTATGAATAGCTGAATTTAGTTACCACTACTTTTCCATTAGAATCAACCAAAAAAGAAGACCGGAGGCATTCTTAGGGCCTGTTTGATAACGTTTCAAGAAACGCGTTTCTGTCGTTTCTGTTTCCAGAAACAGTAGAAACGGAGTAAAAAACGTTTGATAAAACTGTTTCGTTTCACTTATTTTCAGAAATAGAAATAGAAATTTTTACTTATTTATGCTTCAAGAAACGACCCAGAACTTGTTTCGCCGTTTCTGGAAATGACTTGTGGCCATTCTTTCATTGGTTACTATCGACTTCTAAAAACATGACTTATCAAACACCTTCAATTCCGTTTCTGTTTCCAGAAACGGAAATTTATGTTTCTGCCGTTTCTTGAAACAGAAATAGTAGAAACGTTATCAAACGGGCCCTTAGTATCTTCTAGTGGCAGCTATCCCCAAGAAGTGGCTTCAGTTGAAATGCTTAACTTGAAGTCAGAATAGCAATTAGGAGTTTGTGTAAAATATAAAATGAGGAATGGCTCATTGGTTTATCGATAAATACAGATTTTTAGTGGTTTTTTGTACTTTGAACAGCAGCAGGGGAGATCATAGAGCTATCTGCAATTGGGCAATATTGTGGCATGTCTGGGAAATCAAGTGGCAAAAAATGTTTGAAAAATCCAACCACCTGTACAAGTCATTAGGTTGGTGCTGATATCATGTCCATAACAGGGGTTGTATTAGGCCTATTCCTTCATAGTTTCATAGGCCAATATCAAAGGACACCATATGATCACAAGCAGGTCTACCGAATTCTGTCTTGGACAAAACAGATCACTATAACAGGGTTTATGGGAGATTTTGATTATCTCACTAATAGCTGGTCAGAAAGACCAGATCTTTTGGTCGTTTGGTGGTCCAGATGGGAGGGAAGATTGACCCTAGTTTCAGCCAATTCTGATGGCTGAAACTGCTTCAGGAAAACAAAACCCAAAATAGAAACTTTTGAATTTTCTGGGCAGAATTGGAGTTTTGAATACCTGGATAGATGAGCAGAAGTAGAATACTTGAGGAAGCTTGGAAAGAAGAAGAAGATCCTCCGGGTTTCGCATTGCAAGGGGTCGTTGGATCAAACACCAAACCATTATTGTGATCAGACACACAGAAGTTCTCTTGCAGAGAAGACAACAGCAGCAGCCATTATTTTAATTTGTCAAAATCGTTGGAGCTTTAGGAGCCGCCTCACTTTTATTTATAATGACTAATAGGGGGATGGGGTGGGAATTACATAGTAACAGGTTCCCTAAAAGGAAACCACAAATAAACTCCTAAAATAGTACTTTCTAAACCTGAAAAAAAAAAGCTAAACTGAAAATAGAAACCAAGTAAAAGGAAACTAACGTGACTTAACTTGTAAGACAAACTATTACTTAAATTAGACCAACTAAAATGGAAACTAATGTAAAAGGAAACAAACTAGTTATTCCCGTATGCAACAATAAAACCCCTAGTTTAGGCGCATGAAAGTATTACAGTCAAAACACATAGGATCAAAGGCCCAACATGTATGGGACCCAAGTCACCCAGCCCTAGGCTTATTCCTAATAAAACAAGCCTACTTTGGTGATGAATCTGCGTCAGTTTGTTTCGGACAAAGGAATTCACAGATGTGTGTGCAAGAGAGTGGGGGCAGGTCCATTGATGTTGCAGTGGTCCTGGAGGGTTTGACATGGAAGAGGTCTAGGGTCCCTCCACCTTTCTAACGTATTTATTTGTTATACTTACTTGGTAAGGAGCCAATTCAACTGATTTGAGCTTGGGCAGATTATAAGGGTGTACATCTAAATTTTGGGGTCATGTTTATGGCTGATAGATAACTTTATGAATGTCTGACCAACGGTCTAGATGGAAATTGTAGGCTTTTGGATGTATGCAGATTGTTCAGGTGATATGCCATTTCTTATCGCCGTGGAAGTCTCTGAGCTTTCCTATGTTTATCAATGCTATTTTACTTACATTAATTAGAATCACATGTTGTAGCGCAGTCAGCTGCTTTCTGTTGTATCTCTGGTGTCATAAGGCTGTGTATATATGACCCTCCAGACCCCACAGTGGCGGGAGCCTCGTGCACTGGATATGCCCTATGACTGCCCGACTAGAGACCTGGCACATGCTTTGGTTAACCAATTTGAAGACTGTTGTCTTGCTCTTGTTCTTCCCAGATCTGAATAAGAGATAATAAAGGAAATATCAACTGAAGGTAAAGCTAATCCTGGATTTATGATAAATAAACCTGTTTGTTTCTCTCTTGTACGCTACTTTCAACTAGGTATTAAACAATACATGCATTTATTGTGGTTCAATTGAGACACCCTTAACTTTAATAGGAATTGAATTGTAACCTGGAGTCAAACACTAGGAGAGGATCTCAGTTATTCTCATGTGACACCCATACTGCTATCGGTTTCTTGCTGTTACTGTTTTATACATAGACAAGACGCTTTCTTAGTCAAAGACATGTAACTTTGATAATTTCTGGGATATTTTGAGAAATGATGTTTTTATGAAATAATTAAACATACTGTAGATTGATTGCAATACCTACGTGCTGAAGTTTGTTGTTTCAGAAGAAGATTCAATCTTGGTGTCAACTTCCAAATGGTGATTGGGCACTGGGAAAGATTTTGTCAACTTCAGGGACTGAGTGTGTTATTTTGCTTCCAGAGGGGAGAGTAAGTGACAATCTGTGAATCAGGAGTTTGGAAGGAAGATGCTCTGCACAAACTTTTATGTTTAATCAATTGCTTTATTCTCGATTTCAGGTTTTGAATGCCGATGCTGAAACTTTATTACCTGCAAATCCTGATATCCTTGATGGTGTAGACGATCTCATGCAGCTTAGTTATTTAAATGAACCATCAGTATTGTACAATCTTCAATATAGATACAGTCAAGACATGATATATGTGAGTGTTTATTTTGGTATTAGATTCTTCGTAAATTTGCTTATTCAAGATTTCACCCTTTCTAAGTCCTTGTGGTATTATATTTGTGTGAAATGTAGACTAAAGCAGGACCAGTGTTGGTTGCCATCAATCCCTTTAAAGAAGTCCCTTTGTATGGAAATGGTTATATTGAAGCATATAAGCGTAAATCTATGGATAGTCCCCATGTGTATGCGATCGCAGATACAGCCATCCGTGAAATGATGCGAGGTGGTTTAACTTCTAACTCTATGATACTTTTTCTGTTCCCACAACTTCCCTATTGTGTATTTGCCAACTTTCTTGTCCTTTTTAAAACTGAAAAATCACTGAATGCCTCCTATTAATATGATTTGCACTTATGCATGACTTTCTGATGATGTTCTTGTAACATTTTTACAGATGAAGTCAACCAATCAATCATTATAAGGTTGGTACAAGACTCAGTTATTTATATAGGAGTCATTACACACTTCTTATCATGATGCGAGCAGCTATTAGATGCTTATGATAGAGGCAGTCTTTTCTTTTTTCTTGTAAATTCTCTGAGAAACTTGTTGAAAATAAATTAGTATTGGGCATCTGGTATAGACTATCCGACATTTATATGCTTTAGTCTTCTTCTGAGACTGTTGCTACGAGTTCTTTTGGCTTGTCCCTGAACTTTTGGATTGTTTACTTTATTCTCATTACCCCTATTTTCTGTCATTTTGTGCATTTAAGTTCACTCATTTCATGGTCTTTGCATCCTTTTCTGATCCTAGATCTTTTACATAATGGACAAGTGTTGTAATCCACTTAGGTGTGGCGTATTTGCCTGTATCGAGTGCTTTATTGGAGCTATGTTAGATTCCTTAAATCTATCCTTGGTTACTTCTTGTTTATTTGACCTGTAAATGTATGGAGTATTATTGGAGCATTGGTCTATAGTTGAGAGTATATTAATTGTTCATGAACAAGATACCAATTGTTTGTGAACAAGATAATGGTTTCTCATATTTGTTTTCGTTTAGTTTAGATACTATATTATGGAATCTTAAAATCTGTATGATTAGCCTGGAAGAAGAGTTCTTATTCTTTTGGAATTATTCTTGAGGATGCATAGCACTTGCTTACGTCAACTTCTAATTTCACATGCCTCTGCTTTTCCGTTCATTGCTATGATAGATCAAGATCATTCAATTCTGTATAGAACTATTGGCTCTAGTCTTTGACTTCTATACTTACTGAAGTCTCATCTGTCTTTGACTATTTTTCGTCTGTTTTCTCAGTGGTGAAAGTGGAGCAGGGAAAACTGAAACAGCAAAGATAGCTATGCAATATTTGGCTGCACTTGGAGGTGGTAGTGGAATAGAATATGAAATTCTGAAGACTAATCCCATATTGGAAGCCTTTGGTAACGCAAAAACATCAAGAAATGTTAACTCAAGTCGTTTCGTAAGCTCTCAGTTCCTTTCCATTGATTCAAATGGCTACTTCATATTGACTGTTTACCTGAAGGCTTAATACATAAAATGCTGTTTTGGAATGCCCAAATTTTGTGCTCTTAGTATAATATCTTTTTGGTGGATATGCTACAGGGTAAGCTCATTGAAATTCACTTCAGTGAAACTGGAAAAATCTCTGGCGCCAAAATTCAGACGTGTAAGATCACTTGCTTTCATCATAAGCCTCGCAATACCATTACTTCTCCCTACATGAATTTTTACCCTGACTCTTTTGTTCTGTTTTGCTCCTGCAACTTGGTTCTTATTTCTTTGCAGTTTTACTTGAAAAGGTATTTTCTTTCCACTTTTTAAAATCCTTGTTGAATTATCTTATTTTTAAGAACCAGTTAGTAAATTGTATTATCTATCATATGAGCAGTCGAGGGTGGTACAATGTGCAGAAGGTGAAAGATCGTACCATATATTTTACCAACTCTGTGCAGGAGCTCCACCAGTAATTAGAGGTAATCAATGTGCTGCTGTCTTATACTGTCTCTCATCATATCGTATTAAGTGTTCTGTATCAGGAAACATTTTTGTGAATGTTGGTTATTAATTTCTCGTGAAATCTTGAGGTCACATAAAGTCTTGAACTGCCTTTCAAGTTAAGCAAAGGTGATATCCCAGTTGAAAACATGCTACACTTCCGTCCTGCTAAGCTGACATTTCCTGCTTCTGTCAAGATGTATCTTCTCATTCTTGGAAGTTAAAATATGTTGGGGACTGACATATTGAATGTGAACACCTTTTGTATTCCTGCTTTTTATTTAATTAAAATGCAAAAAGTAGACTATGCTAACTGTAGCTTTGTTACATAATCTCCATTCAAGTAATCCTTCTGGAAGAAAAACGAAAAATTTTACTGTACGTTTTCAAGGGGATACATTATCTGATGAAGAAGTGTTTAAAACCTCTCTGGAAGATAAGTGTCCCTTCTGTAAGATTATATCACTTTAATGGAATCCTGATGGTCTGTGTAAATTCCTGGGAGAGTGAACCATTTATTAATAGAATGCCAGACCAAAATGGTCTGAATAAGTTAGAAGATCAAACAAAAATGAGGGAGACACCACCGTGAACTGAAAACTGTATGCTTGCAATCCCTATAATCTGGCATGGAACCTTACAAGAAGCTTTTAATAAGGATCATTTAGCCCTATAATCTCACTATTAGAAGACTTTTGAGTTACATATGTTGGGAAATTGGAGCATGATGTCATTGTTAGCAACTATACAGTGTTCTGGTGATTTGGTAGTGGTGGAAATGTTTGACAGTGATTTGGCAGAGCAGGCAGTGTAGTGGCAGTGAGAACTGGACATGTGTCAGTTTTTCAGTGATATTGAGGTATCCGGGCATATGTGGCAGTGTTTAGCTGCATATGGCAGCATCGGGAGTAGTGCACATGCACTTTGAATGGTGATTTCATAGGTTCACACTGACATGTCAACTTTGTAGACAATTTGAGTATGCCAAATGGAAGATTTGGAAGAAGACATGTACATGGATGTTTTAGTACATCTCTTCTTCCCAATGCAACTTGAAACGCATCAATCTGATTCTTAATGAGGAAGATATGACGATTTCCGTATCATTGTGCCGATATAGGTCAAAATGAGGCACATTGTCTTGTGGCATGAGATGGTGGCAGCCCCACAGCAGCCACACGTACAATAGCAGCAGCAGCAGCAGCAGCAGCGGTGCGCACGTAGCATGGGCCGTGGGCCAAGCACATAGGCACAGGCCAAGGGGTTGCGCATGGGCACAAGGTCCACATTCCCAACCATGTGTCGTGTGCACGCAGGGTGTTCGACCTATTGCGCAAATGAGGCCCCATTTTGGTTGCTCTTGGTAAGTTGGTCTATTGGGTTCGAATGTGGTTCCAGGGACTTCTCGTGACACCAAAATTTTACGACTCAAAGGTTGAGGTGCGGATGATGCTGGTCCAAGATCCCATCACAAGCCACACAGGTTAAATCCGGATCTGAGGGCCAAGATTTGCTCATGCTCGGAGGCGCAGTTGGTTGGCATGACACATGCCATGGCGAGCCCTGATATTTGTCGCGAAGCACAACATCGTTGTGCCGATCCTGTAGATCACAAGTAGTGACGTGGTCGCCAAAGTTTCCATTTGTCGAAATCTTGCCCGCATTCTTTTCAACTGCTTTTGTCCAAGTTCTATAATTTGATTCAGTCCCCTAGTTAATGGCAGGAAAATGAGCTATCATTGTGTAGCATAGGATGGCACAGACTCCTGAATTTGGTATTTGCTTGGTCCCATATATTTTCCTTTTTTCGGTTGATATTTTTTCCAATCTGGATTTAACCAGATTAGGATAAGTTCAGATACTAAGGTGTTGTCTTGGTTGATCTGGGTTTGGCAATTCTGAAAACTCCAGTTGTTTTGTCTGTTTTAGGGATATTAACTTGTGTTATTGGATTGTAGAGGGAAGAGGAAAATAAAGAGCCTATTTCCATGAAAGAAAGGAAGGAAGGTCCCAGGCCTCTCTGACATACTGTGAGCTTTAGCAACAGAGTCTGCCTATTATAAGGACAAGCGGCATAGCGATCCCTCATTGATGTGATTTGACACCGCATCTCGACCAGATCGTCCCTGAAGAGAGATTAAAAGCGTCTTTTCTTTGGAGAGAATTCCTTTTCAGTTTAAGTAGTAAGTGCTAATTGAGCCGTGTATTGCAAGTGTCACGGATCTGGCTCTTCACAAGACCTTGTTGGTATGGCTACTTTAAGACTTACAATGTGAAGTCTCAGTTTCACCTTTATAGATCTTATAAAATTCAGAGGATCAGAAAATGTGTTGTAGTTCATATGCTAAGAAAGGACATGTTTGGGTGGGGATGCTGCAAGGGGTTAGGCAGGGGAAGTGGGTGAAGAGGGAACCTTTCATATTTAGTCTGGTGGGCTGTAGATGGGGTAGGATGGGAAGGAGAATCCGTGGCAGGAAAGAGCTGTTTGATGATGTCACAATTTTTCCCGAGATGTGGAGTGCCTGGTGAATTAGGAAACCTATATGGCTTTTGTGTCTGCGTCAGTTGTTTCTTGGAGGGTTGGTTGCTATTTTCAGTTTTTCCTCTCTCTATTTTTGACCAACTTTTTCGTTTCCTTGGGGCTTCCATCCATGCAATCTGTAGTCCTAACATGTTTTCAAGTTTTAATGAAATTCTTTCATGCCAAAAGTGGGGGGAAATCGACAAATCTTTCTAACATGGAATGATTTTAGATGCGCCGAGGATTTTAAATATCGAATCAGGAATAAACTTGTTGGAACTTAGGGGTAGCATTAAGTTGCTAATAGTTTACAAGGGAAAGTCAGCTAATGTGGTTCAGTTATTTGCAGAAAAGACCAAATGCTGAAATAGTGAGGAGTGATATGGTGCTAGTCGGAGATTCTAACTGATAAGGAGAAGGACAAAGAGATGTATGTTGGGTTATGAGAAAATATCTTGGCAACTTATGATCCAAGGATGGTGTCTCCTTGGATTGGATTGGCAGAGTTGAGCTACTGTAGTTGACTGCAAGTAGTTGGGATAAGGCTTTGTTGAGTTGAGCTAAAAGAGGTTCTCAGTAAAATGATGTATCATTGCATTTCAACTATGATGTAGCATATCTCATTCTATGGCTCTGAATTTTAATAGGATGTGGTACTTAAAAACTCAGAATCACCAATGCTTTAATGAGTAGGATTTGTGATGCATTTGTGACTGAATTTTTCAGGTCTTTTATACTGAACCTAGATCAAGCACTGGAGTTATAAAATTATCCACTAATTTTGTTCTCCTAGAATGGAATAAACTTTATTAAACCCCCCCAAAAAAGAAAGAATAGAATAACCTTTAATTCCCCTCCCCCCCATCACCCTGGCCCAAAGGCCCCAAACTCTTAATGCACTCTGCCTTCCCTTCTGTCACTGTTGAAACTAATTTTGAGTAACATGACCCTGTGGATATTTCAGTGCCCTTCCCCCTATAATTCTTTATGTATACCTGTCTACTACTTATATTTACTTTCATATATTGGTGCTGGCACTTTATTATTTCCAACCAATCTCCTTTTGCATGGATCTTTTTGTTTTCTGATCTCTTTTTTGATTTTTGTTATGTCCTTTCATCCTCCCCCGTAAGCAACATGTCGTATTGACTCCTGGATGTGGTAATAAGTAGTCAAGGGTACGTGAGAGGAAATATTCAAGCCCAGAAGCGTGGAACGATCCCACTTTGAAAGCTTAACCTCGGGAGAATCAGTTTCGCAGGTCCATTGACTTGGCGTAGGATTAGATTAGCATCCTGGAACATTGGATCCTTAACCGGGAAGAGCTTGGAATGGATTGATGTTATGAAGAGAACAACATAGCATGTATTCAAGAGACTAGATGGAAATGTAATAAAAATGTAATAAAACTAAGGCATTGGATACCTTCCAACTTTGGTATGTGGGAGATCAAAGTAATAGAAGCAGAGTGGGCATTATAGTGGATAAAGATCTAAAGACTAATGTAATGGATGTCAAAAGAATGGGATATAGGATTATATCCATCAAATTGGTGTTGGAGAATGAGGTTGTCAATATTGTTTGTGCCTATGCACCCCAAGTAGGATTGGATGAAAGTATAAAGCATCAATTTTGGGATAACATGGATGATTTAATGTAGAGTCTTAATGTGAGACCCAAGAAATACAACAAGTATCAGACCCGCCTGGGAGATCAGTGAGTGTCCCCACCAAGAATACGGCAAGTACCAGGGGGTTTGGGAGATCGGTGAGGGTGTGTAAACTTTAGTCCCACATCGCTTAGGGAGAGATTCCTAGACTAGTTAATAACCTTTAGCCTTCTTAAACATGGCACAACGTGTTTTAAAGGCTTGAGGCCCATGGGTCAAAGAGGAGAATATTGTGTAAGGTTAATGGGGTTGGGGCGTTACAAATGGTATCAGAGTAGACCTCGACAAAGTGTGGGGCCACAACGGGGATGCTGTGCCGAAAGGGGGGAAGTTTGTGAGACCCAAGAATATGGCAAGTACCAGGGGATTTGGGAGATCGGTGAGGGTGTGCAAACTTTAGTCCTACATCGCCTAGGGAGAGATTCTTGGACTAGTTAATAACCTCTAGCCTCCTTAAACATGGCACAACGCGTTTTAAAGCCTTGAGGCCCATGGGCCAAAGAGGACAATATTGTGCAAGATTAATGGGGCCGGGGCGTTACACTTAACCAAGATCAATCAATTATTATTGGAGGTGACTTGAACGGACATGTTGGGGGGAGGATCGTAGAGGATATGAAGGTGTTCAAGGAGGCTAATTGTAGAGGATATGAAGGTGTTCAAGGAGGCTATGGCATTAAAGAGAGGAATGAGGATGGGACCTTATTCCTGGACTTTGTAATAATTTATGATCTTCCCATTGTGAATATTTTATTCGCAAAAGAGAGGAGCACTTTTTTGGGTGAATTAATAAGTGCATTAAAAGAAGGGGGAGGGAAAATATATTCCCTAAGAGAGATTACAAACCCTATAAGGGTAACCAAAGTCCAAAAGGACAACAACTAAGGTTCAGTGAGCTTGAGGAGTGGAAGACATGTCACAAATGACATGACTAAAACAACACAAGGCCCACAAGGGCAAAAACAAGAGCTAGAAGCCCAACAACTTACAATTCAAAAGCCCATATGGGCTGAACAGGAACCCAGAAGCCCAAGAAGGAGGGCAAACTAGGAAATTTGGAGGTAGGGTTCCACCAAACCCTACCAACAGGTCTTAACACTTCAACTTCCAGTTGTCAAGACATGAATTGGAGTTCTGGCGGAAAAGGCAGGCTCGGCGGTAGGGCGTGGGCCTTGTGGAGGGCCACGGCCAAGGGGGAATCTGGCCTCGCGGAGGAGATAGCTGCGAAGGGGGGCGCCAGCCTTTCGGAGGGTGACGGTGAGGTGGTTGTCTGCCAAGCATGACTGGAAACCTTGTGGGTTGCAAGCCGTGCAAAGAGTTTGCCAAAATCACTGGGACAACGTTGGTTTGCCATGGATTAAGAAGAGAGCATGGCTAGGTCAGTGGCACCGAAGCACACTCGAACAATGTAACGACTCAAGGATGGGCACCAATAGACCTAGCGAGCATCGGCAGAGGGGGGGAGGAGCCAACGAGTCATTTCGAGAGCAGGTTGGAGCAGCGGACGGCGACTTAGTTATGCTTGAACAAAGCAGCAACTTGAGGAAGAGCAGCGGTAGGCCTAGAGCTCATCAGCGGAAGGAGCGAGCGATTCCAGCAGGGAGGATCAAGAGGGTCCTGGCAAGTCCATCGTCAGATCAGAGACGGGAGTGGAAAGAATGGGGAGGGGGAGGGAGAGCGGGGGGAGCAGCCCAGCTGGAGGCCAGACTGCTCCAAGCAGTGGCACTGATAGGGTTCCTGTTGTTCTCGCGAGCGTTAGGTCAGAGCGAGAGGATGGTTGGAATGATTGTGGCAAAAGTGAAATCATGTTAGCCAAATAGATTCTTCCTTGCAAGAAGGATAGGTAGAAGGTTATGTAAGCAAGGGTATCCCTGGGGAGAGTTTAACCACCTAACAAAGACTGGTGGTGTTGGATGTGTATCTTAGAGCACACAAGCGTAGGAGGAAGGAACTTATGTACCCCAAGATAAGGTGGTAGAGATTAAAGGTGACCCTTTAAATACATTTTCAGATAAAGTGGTCAAACAAGTAAAGTGAGACTTTGAGGGAGACATCAATGTGATGTGGAACGAGATGATGAATTGTATTAAGAGGGTTGCCAAAGAAGTCCTATGGGAAGCGAAAGGTAGTCGTCAGGCCCCTAGACAAATGTGGTGGTGGGTTGAAGAAGTGCAATAAGACATTAAAACTAAGAAAGTTTGTTTTAAGACATGACAAAAGACTAAAGATTCCGAAGATAAGAAGATGTATTTTGATGCACGAAATGAAGCTAAAAGAATTGGGGGGATCCTAGGATGAAGAAATATGAGGATATGTATATTAACCTAAATACAAAAGAATGGAAAAACGCTATATATAAGATAGCTAAAATGTGAGAAGGGAAGAGTAGGGCTTTCGACCAGGTGAGGTGTATCAAAGGTGATGATGGAAGAGTGTTGGTAAGGGATGAGGATATTGTGAAGAGATGGGATAGTATATTAGTGCCCTACTAAATGGAGATACTCTTAGTGGGAATGACCCAAAAGATTGCTTTACTCATCAAGACTCCATGTGCCATAGATATGTACGAAAGGTTAGGGTGGTGGAAGTTAAAGAAGTCTTATGAAAGATGAAAACAGGCAAGACACTAGGCCTAAATGAGATCTCAATAGAAGTGTGGAAAACCCTATGAGCATGCTGGGTTGTTTGGTTAACCAAATTGTTTAACAGGATTATGAACACAAGGAAGATGCCAGATAATTAGAGGAGAAGCATTGTAGTCCTGATCTACAAAAATAATGGGGATACTCAGAGCTGCAACAACTATAGAAGCATAAATGAAATTATGAGAGAAGGTTCTTGAAGCCCTCCTGATAAAAGAAACTAAGATCTCAGAGAACCAATTTGGATATATGCTAGGTAGATCCACGATGGAGAATATATACCTACTAAGGTGGCTCATGGAAAGTTATAAGATTGATCTCCATATAGTCTTTATTGACCTAGGAAAAGCATATGATAGAGTTCCTAGAGATCTAAACTGACATGTATTGGTAAAGGGAGAGATGTTGAGTACATATGTGGAGATAATCAAGGATATGTATGAGGGTGTGGCGACTAGCGTGAAATCTGTGGGAGGTCAAGACATGGAATTCCAATTATGATTGGGTTACATCAAGGATCGGCCTTAAAGCCCCTATCTTTTTGCACTTATCATAGATGAGTTAACCGAAAGCATTCTAGACGAGGTCCCCTGGTGTATGCTCTTCGTCGATAGCATCGTTTTAGTGGATGAGACTAAAGCAGGGATTCACTGTAAGTTGGAGCTATGGAGATAACCTCAGAAACAAGAGATTTTACAGTTAGTAGATCAAAGACGGAGTATATGATGTGTAATTTTAGCCACTCTATGATAGATAATGAAATGGTGAAAATTGAGGAGATAGAGATCCCACAAAGTGACTATTTTAGATATCTGGGGTCAACCATAGGTAAAGAAGATGACATAAAGGATGATGTTTCCCAGAGAATTAAAATGGGATGGATGAATTGTAGAGGTGCTTTTGGAGTGTTGTGTGACCAGCGTATGCCTTTAAAGTTTAAGGAAAAATTCTATAGGACTATTGTGTGACCAGCCATGATATATGGGGCGGAATGTTGGGCAGTTAAGAAGTGTCATATAGAGAAGCTATGTGTAGCTAAGATGAGGATGCTAAGATAGATATGCAGCAAAATTAAGAAGGATATAGTAAGGAATGAGCATATTAGAGCTGATTTGGGAGTTGCCCCAATCAACGACAAGTTTCGTGAAAGTCGTTTGAGGTGTAGTATGGCCATGTTCAAAGGAGGATTGAGTACGCCTAGTAAGGAGGAGTGATCTGATACAAATGGAAGGAGTTAAAAGAGCTAGGGCAGGCCTAAAATGACTATAGGCAAAGTGGTGAAGAATGACATGCGTAGTCTCGATTCGGATAGAGCCAATTGGAGGGCTAGGATCCACGTAGTTGACCCCATTTAGCTGAGATTCTTCTGACTTCTTGGGATGTTACCTCTTTCCTCTTACCCTAATCTTTCATCTTTCTTATCCCATCTCTCATCTTTTCATCTTGTCCTCCCTCCCCCCCTTCTTTTTTTTTTTTTTTTTTAATAGATCATGTGGCTGACCCCATTAAGTTGGGATAAGGCTGAGTTTGTTGTTGTTGTTGTTGTTGTATGACCCTGTGGATATTTAGAAAATTTGAAATCCTTTTCTGATACAGTATGATTGCTTTTGCTTTGATGAGGTATTCTAATCACATTAATTCTCTTTCCCCCTTTTTTATGTTGAATCACAGAGAAGTTGAATATAAGGAATGTAAATGAGTACAAATATTTGAGCCAGAGCAGTTGCTTTTCTATTTCTGGGGTTGATGATGCTGAACGGTTTCACACTGTTATGGTACTTAAACATTGACGATGTCCTCTGATTGGATTCAACTTCCAGCAGAAGCAATTTTTGTCTTTATCTCTTTGTGTGTTGTGCTTAATGTCTTATTTTCCTATTTCAGGAAGCTATGGATAGTGTTCATATTAGCAAAGAAGATCAGCATAATGTTTTTGCAATGCTTGCTGCTGTTTTGTGGTTGGGTAACATCTCTTTTAATGTGATTGATAATGAAAACCATGTCGAAGCTGTGGTGGATGAAGGTAAAAATATTTTGAAGCTAAGCATGTATTAACGTCATAATATATAGTTGTTATCCTTCATTATATGTGCTGAAATCATTATCAATCATTGCTGATCTGAATCTGAATAGCTGTTATAGGGTTTCGATGATGATGGATGTACTCTGTCTATCCCTCATGGTGAATCTGAATAGTTGTTATAGGGTTGGAATGTTTGAAGAGGTGGAAAATAGGGCATGATTTGGAGGAAAACAAATAGAGAACTTCTCATCCTACTCTCATGATTGACTCTCAATAAGGCGAAGACTATGAGTCTTTGATATTCATTTATAATTTGAATTCGGAAGAATATGAAATGCTCCCGCTCTGCATGGCAGGCGAGGTAGGATAGAGAAGAGGGTGTTTGTCTTTATATTAGGTTTTCCTCTCCCACATCTTTGAAGCAAATTGTGTGTTGCTGCTTAGCAGTTGTTTTAGATTTCACTTATCATATCCAATGAAAAACTCACAATGAACTATCAATGCACAGCTGTAGCTAAGACAACAACATTTACTAGTTAGGTAGGGTCTTGGATGGATGCTAAAAGCAAATAAGTGATCTGAGACATAAGACAGAAACTTAAAGAGAGTAATAGGATAGGCTAAGCCTTCTGATTCAGGTGAGGCTATGTAGACTTGCATAACACATTAACACAGGGCTGCAAGTGTGTTACTGGCCTATACAATAACAATTGTGAGTCCTATAGTCTTTTCTTATTCAAATTACTTTCCTTGAGCAGTAGAAAATCATTTGATCAAGTCCAAGAATTGGGCCCAAGTCCTTGACATACTTGTACTTATGGGCTCACTTAATCCAACCCAAAGGGCCTGATTTTGTACAAAATGTGTTGAGCTGGTCCAATTCTATGGTTAAGTGTTGTGTTGGTTCAATAGTGTCAATGATTTCTGACTGGTTAATCAACTTAATTACTGAGTTCTCTACAGCAATAGGGTGAAGTCTGTCAAATTATATATAGTGGGAGGTTAACTAGCCATTCTCAATCGAACAGTTATTAGATTTAGTTTTTGTATTTTTTTATTTTGATATGCAATGTGAAAAAAGAAGAAGCTTAATTTATATGTGAGGGATACATGCCATGAAAAAGAATAAGGCAAAGAGAGAGCAAAAAAGAAAAGAGTTTTGAGGAGGAAACACTATATAGTTGTCAGGGCATTGCCTAACGTCCAGGCCCCCTCCAATGCTTTGGGTCACCTGATGCTGTGACGACTATGACTACAAAGGAAGCTCTGCACAATACAACAACAATGGGAAGTGATGTCGAACAGCCTAGTTTTTGATTTCTCGTACTGGATTGCATGGAATGGTACTTGGAAGGGCCCATGTAGGGCAAAGAGAGCGAAATGCTTGTTTGGATAGATTAAGGAATAAGAAAATAACATGTTATAGAAGGTAAACTAGAGTTATAGACATGATTTAGAGTTTGGGTACACTGAAGATAGGATAGAGAAGAAGAAGAAGCATGAACGGAGTTGAGAATAAAAAGAAGAGGAAACTTCGACCATGTCTGGCCTTCCCATGGGACATCTCACACCAACTAACGCTCAAATCTTATTCATCAATTCTCCACTAAATCTGTAGGGTTACAATACTCTCTCAAAAGAAAAGCAAAGTTAAAAAAATAGTAAGTCCTAACAAGACTTGTTAACTCACCAACATGGAAACTAAACTTCCTAAAACATATCAAGGACCCCCTTGTCCTATATTGTATATTCAAAATAATTGTGTAATTTTTTTTTAACTTCCTACCAATATTATAATGGGGTGCTTGAAATTAATTAATTTCTACTTTCTAAAAGAGAAAATTTGTAATTGTTAAGTAACAGATGAGTTTTCTAAAACTAATAGATACAGTAAAATAGCTTAAAATCCTGCATAATCCCTAAGGCCCTATTTGTTTGACTGAGAAAAGTCAAAAGGGTAAAAAGGGGTGGGAAACTTGTTCTTGTTTCCCACAAACTATCACAAACGTGAGTTTTTGGATAAGTGGAGTGGGAAACTTACTAGATAAGGTCATTGAATGCAATAAGGCACTTAACTTTTCCACCGCACTCACTTCCGAAGTCCTACCAATTTTGGTAGTACTTCATGGAAAAGTTGTTTTGTGTCTATCTCTCTCCTCCACCTATTTCCTCTCTTTCCCATAGAATCCTACCCCACTAAAAATTACATATTCCATTATTTCCGTTCCTTCCCTTTCCTTGTCAATCCAACCCACAACATGTGAGACCCACCCTAAAAAGTTTCCCACCTCTTTTTTTTTCGTCCAACAAATGGGGCATAAAGAATCACAATGTTAGCCCCATGAAAGATTCAATCTCCACCTCCATGAATTGCCCAGTGAACGCAACACGGAAATAAACCCAAGCAACTACATTAGTTGCTGGCCTGGTTCTACATGTGGGAGATTTCACCACCATGCCACGACAGTCAACCCGTGACCTTTTGCAGTTTCTAGTTACTAGCTCAAGTGCTGTTTTGCATTCCCCATGAAATCATGAAAACTGTTATGTTTATCAATATCTCTTTATGGGGGGCTAAAACGTAATTTGATATCCCCAATTCCTAAAAAGTCGGGTGATTCCTTTGTTGCTTTGCTTTTGCAAATACTGAAAGTGGTTATGTTGTTTACTTCATCACTCTTTCAAGTTTGTTAAGAAAGATGCACACCTATCTCACTTGATTTTATCTTTTTTCGTACCTCTTTAGTTATTTCTGATATGCATCATTTGATGAATAGTTGTTTTCATGTATCTTATTATGCTTGTTGGAATTTTATTTTTCAGGTCTAAACACTGTTGCTCAATTGATTGGATGTAATGTTGATGCACTAAATCTAGCTCTGTCGACTCACAAAATGAGAGTTGGAAATGATAATATTGTCCAAAAGCTTACACTATCTCAGGTAACATAATCTTTACGAGGAAAATTTGTGATTATCTTGTTACAGACTTTGTCTACCAGTCAACAAACTCCATGTGTAACTTGTGCAAGGAGATTGGATTCTCCATATGGTGGGTTCGTCAAGGAAATCTTAAATACTTAATCTAACTCTATTAGACTATCCCTCAACTGAATTCTCTAGACTACATATTATTTCTTGTCCACCATGTAGCAGAACCAAAGATTAGAAACAGTACCTGCTTAAGATATGAGAATAGCAAGAAGAAGAAGCAAAGAAGAGAAGACAGGGATAAAAGAAGAGAGAAGGGAGTATCGGAGATAGGACCCAAGGTTTCTGTGTGTGTAAACCATGAGCCTTGTTTTTCATTATATATAATGCCAACTAATAATATTTACAATGCAAGGACAGATATAATTATTATTACATAAAAGGACAAAATAACCAAAACCATGATCACAATTCTTCTGCGGATAACATAACCTGTGCACATAATACTTTAACACTCCCCCTCAAGCTGGAGCATAAATATCACCTATTCCCAACTTGTAACAACCTCCAAGAAAGGTAGGCCAAAATAATGCCATGGTGAACAAATCACCAAGTTGACTCCCAGTCCCAGTACCAATAACTAGAGCATCAATCAGTTTCTTCATCACATCATCTTCCACCAAATGACAATCCACCTCAATATGTTTTGTCCACTCATGAAAGACAGGATTGCTTGCAATATAGATAGCTGACAAGTTGTCACAATACACATCTTTATGCTCGGTAATAGGAAAACCTAGCTCCTGAAGAAGAGACTTTAACCGTATCAACTTTGCCTCAATATGAGCCATAGCTCGATCCTCAACTTCTACACTAGGCCTTGCCACTATGGTCTGCTTTATACTCCTTCAAGTAACTAGATTCCACCAGCAAATGTACAATTGCTAGTGTAGACCTTCTATTATTTTCTGCACTAGCCCAGTCAACATCAGAATATCCGACAAGATTAACATTTTTGTTAGGTCTGTACGTGAGACCCTTTTCCAGAGCACCTTTAAGATATTGCTAAATATGACAAGCTGCCTCCCAATGCATCTATTTAGGCATCTCCGTGAACTGATTAATTAAGATAAATAAGTTGGCAACCAGCCTATTGTACTGATGCTTATTTGTAAGCTTTTCACTATCATTGTTTCCAAATTTCTAATGTGGATCCATAGGTATATCAACAAGTTTGGATGCTAATGTCTTTGTCTCTGAGAATATTGAGCACATATGTTGTGTGTTATTTTCAACTAATTTGAATATTTTAATGTCTGAGTCATATAAAGAAAGTTATTAGTCAATGGGAGGATCTGGGATATGTTATCGTAGAGAGTATGGGTGAAATGGTTGTGTAGTTATGATAAGTTATAAAGAAGTTGTAATTGAATAGGGAAGTAGGGAACGTGGCTACAATTGCCACATCACCTGCATTACTTAAATGGCCACATGAATGAGGAAACTAGCTATCGAGTCATATTCCTACAAATTCTCTCTTAGTGAAGGAGGAGGTTCCCTTAATAGAACCAAAGACCCCAAGCTTGGTTCAGAAAGCTTTCTATCATTTTCCCTATTTTATCTCTTTTCATTTCTACCTTATTCTCTCTATTTTTCATTTTATCCCCTCCCTCTTCCGTGCATGAATTAACGTACTTCCTCTGAGAGTGGCTAATTTGTCTTTATACACACAAGAAACGAGAGAAGAGAATATGGGGAAAGAACTACCAATTGGAGTGAAGGTATGTATTGTGTTTATAAACAATAAAATAAAAGGAATTACAATGATGTATCTGGCTTGTCAAGGGTTTTTACACATAAGACCATATTGACAAGAAACCATTACAAAAATACCCCCATGTTATACATAAACCTTTATTTTTCAACATAGGGAAATTGTGATATCTTCTTTCTTGTGTTGGATTCATAAAATTCTGACCAATTTGTCCTTTAGGCAATCTACACGAGAGATGCATTGGGAAAATCGATCTATGCTTGCTTGTTTGATTGGCTGGTTGACCAAATCAATAAATCGCTCGAAGTAGGCAAGCAGCGTACAGGCAGATCCATCAGCATTCTTGACATCTATGGATTTGAATCATTTGATGTATGTTTCTCTCATGCTTCCTATTCGAATCATTTGATATGTTTATGGCTTTGAATCATCCCAAGTGTTTATATTACACCTTTTTTTACCACAGAAAAATAGTTTTGAGCAGTTCTGCATAAATTATGCAAATGAGAGATTGCAACAACACTTCAATCGCCATTTATTCAAATTAGAGCAGGAGGTAGGGTTCATGTCTTTTCTTTTGGACCAGAACATGTATTAGCATTTATCTTGAGTATGTCTGGTTTTGTATTTATACCTATATCTATCTTTCAAAGAATTACTGAAAGAAACTTGATAAGTGGTAGTTAACTGAAGTGGTTTTGTAACCTTAATTGAAGCTTATTCTCTTACTGCAATACTTCTTTCAATCACTCTCTCTTTTCTTTTGAAAGGTTAATGCATTATGGTTCACATGTATATTTTCTTTGGCCTGTAGGATCTGGTCTATTAGTTTTTCTCCTTAGCCTGAACCCATCTTATATACCTAAACTATATTTGTCTGAAGAACATATCTGGAGAAGGAACTATCTTTGATTTTTTCTGTGCTATTCTTTCACTACTTTCCAACTGTCTCTTTTTTAGTTAAAGATCTTTGTGTTTTGATCACTGACTTTGAAACACGGAAATGTGCTGATTGCGAGTTTGACTCCATCAATCGATCTTTATTGCTTACGCTATGCATGTTTTCTCATGTTAAACAATTATGATAACATTTTCTTTATAATATTTAATACAATAATAACCTCTCTTGCAAAATTATTTTTTCTTGTGACCAACTAAGTTCTGAATCAAGAAACTAGTAAATTGATATATATATATTATTAGATGCTCTAGTTATTTACCTAGAAAAAGATACTCTAGTTCAGTATTAATTATTAGGGAAATTATCTGGTACTACCCCTAAAATTGAAACTAACTTGGAGTAACACCCAGAAATGAAAATAATGTCTACCGCACCCCTAATTTGTAACACTGTTAACTGAAAGTGAGAAATGTCCCTTTTACCCTTATACTTAAACTCTAAAAAAGAACCCATTTTCTTCCAAACCATTACATACTCTCTCTAATTACATGAAAAAACAAAAGGGTTATTCAAAATCAAAGAGAATGATCAAATTCAGAAAGCAAAAAAAGAAGAAGAAAGCATCTTTAATTAATTAATCGTCGATTTAGAAGAGTCAATCGAAAAACAAAACATTAAAGACTGGGTAGTGATAAGAACACCTTAAACAAGCAGTGATCGATTCCCCTGTCAACGGTAGTTCCATGAATCTCAGCCATTTTTTCAGCCAACACGGAAAATTCGGGTCTTCGGAATCTGAGGAGAGATACGGGTTTAGGCTTTCGGAGGTTGTTGGTTCTGGATTTCTTTTCAAGACGGAGGGTTTCTCGTTGTTGGATGGCGCTGATGAACATGGTAACGGTGAAGGAACTGATAAGGCGGTTTCAAACAAGGGAGAGGAAGGGGACCGCCTTGCGGATTTTCAATTATTTGTAAAGGGTTTCAAGCTTGGTCATCGTGATGCCGCAGCCTTGTTCTTTTTGGTGAGTTTCTTATTGGCAGCTTAATGGGTGGTGCCATTACTTCACCTCCTCTGTAATTATTCCCTTTATTGTTCTTCTTCTTCTTCTTCTGAAAGCGAACTGAAGCAGCGCTGAAAACTAAAAAGAAAATCAAAGTTTCCTTCTTTTATACAGAAACTATTAATAGAGAGACCAAAAATGTAAACGATGATTACGAAAATTATGATGCTCTCTTTGGTAGTACTTTGCAAATAATATGACGGGGACGACTGACCGTTAATGGGCATCCATTGGAAATCTTCACAAGGCTTGAAGGTTTCAACGCCATCTCAGAGACAATAGCAAAACACAGATACAGAGAGAGAGGGATTTTAGAGAAAAAAATCCACCTTGCAAATGCAGAGAGTTTAGGGCTTTCACCTTGCAGGTAAATGGAGCAGAAGCTTCGTCGCCTTTGTTGTCCTCCTTCGTGTAGTCTTCGCAGGTGAACAGAGCAGAAGAAGTCCGAGCAGAGGTTAAGAGAGGTCAGAAGGTGCTCAGCTTCATCGTATGGAGGTGTTTCCTCCTTCGTGTAGTCTTCGCAGGTGAACGGAACAGAGCAGCGCATCGGCGATGGAGTAGAGTAGAGCAGCGCAACGGCGATTGGAGGTTAGGGATGTTGAAGCAGTAGCTGTCGATTTTGGGAAAGTATTTCAAGTCTCTTTGCTTTACTAATTGGGGACGAAGGTCAATATCGTAACTTAACATACCCATAAGGGTAGATTGGCCATTTAGGGAAAAACTGACTGATGACATCATCACTTAATGCCTTAAACCTAACGGAATGGGTTTTTTAGATATAATTTTAAGAAAGTGAGGGGTCTACTGGACATTATTTTTATTTTTGGGTGTTACTTCAAGTTATTTTCAATTTTAGGGGTGGTACTAGATAATTTCCCTAATTATTAAATTAGATTATCCTGTTTGTTAGAATACTTTCCTTCATTGCAAGAGGATTAAACTTTCTTCGATATGAATTACGTCATGTCATTTGTTGATATTTCCTGAACTTAAATTATAACATAGTTTGTGTCAATCCCCAAGAATTTAGAGGGCATCAATGGTACCCAAGATTTGAGTCATCTGACTAGCAGATGGACCTAACCAACCCTATAAGTAATAGGATTAGGTCTTAATCCATGTTTTGGTACCTAATTAGGTACTGAGCCTATTGCTAGTAATGGGATACTGTTACCTAAAGGAATAGGGTTAGAAATCCTTGAATTTTCCAAAGCTGTAGGATATGAACAAAAACCAACAAGAGAGAATTTGACAACTTGACCAAAAGGAATCAGATGGGTTCTGATCCTATAGTCTAGACAGAGTTAGAAATAAGGACTAGGGTTAGAGATGAAGGAAGAAGAGAGAAGAGAGGAAGGAAGAAGTGGGAGAGAAGATGAGAGAAGAAGAAGAAGAAGAATGAGAGCAAAATGTGGGGAGCTTTCTTGCTCTTTCCACATTTATTATTGTCAACTATAACTTTTGGGGAAATTACATTAGACCTCCGTAAGGAGGTGAAAGGGAAAATGAAATACAGCTTAGGACAACATAATATAAAAACAACTCCTAAACTACCCCTATTACATAAACTCCAACACTCCCCTTCAAGCTGGAGAATAAATGTTATACATTCCCAGCTTGCATAAAAGGGTATTGAACTAGTGATGAATGAGTCCTTTGGTGAAGATGTTTGCCAGTTGATCACCTGTCCTCAGAAAAGGTGTGCAGATGTCAAAATCAATCTTCTCTTTGATAAAATGCCGGTCTACTTCAATGTGTTTTGTTCTATTATGTTGCATTGGGTAAAGAGCAATGCTTATGGCTGCTTTGTCGTCATAGTAGAGTCGCATGTGTCCTTCAATGTCATACCCCAACTCGAGAACCAACTGACGTAGCCAAGTGAGTTCACAAACTCCATGGGCCATTGCCCTGTATTCAACCTCTGCATTAGATCTAGCTACAATTGGCTGTTTCTTGCTCCTCCATCTGACCAAGTTACCACCCACGAATGTGCAATAACCAGATGTAGATCTCCTATTAGAAATGGATCCAACCCAATCAGCATCGAGATAACCTTTTATCCTCAAGTGATTGTTCCTGGCATACAAAATTTCTTTTTCTAGAGAGGACTTCAAATATCTAAGGATGTAGTACACATCATCCAAGTGCCCACTCTTGGGCGCATGCATAAACTAGCTCACTAGTCCCATTACATAAGAAATGTCTAGGCGAGTCAGAGACAGATAAGTTTCCACACTAGCCTTTGGTATTTCTTTGCATCAACAAGGGAAGGGCCACAATCTTCCATAGTTTTTAAGGCGCTGGTAAGGCGACGCTTTAGCAGCGCCTTGGCGCTGATGCTGTTTAGAGATGGTAAGGCAGTGCTTCGCTTTATGTGAAGTGGTGCCTTATGGGTTTTTTTTTTTTTTAAACACATTTTAAAATTACTTGATGAAGATTCCAAATATAGATTTTTTATTGGTAGGTGTATGGTTTTGTTAACACTTGAGATGTATGGGATCAACTTTACTCCATCAAAAATAACCAAAACAAACAAAACAAAAACACGACTCACAAACAGGGTTTGGATTTTGTCAAGGGTTTTAAGAAAGGGCTTTGAGAAGGAATCAAGGAACAAGGAAGAGCCTTTGATCTAGGCCACCATTTTGCTCTGGCAACGATGAGCTTCATTCTTCTTTGACGGGAGTAGAAATATAGTGGATGACCTTAGGACTTAGGCACTCATTTTGGCATCATAGAGGTAAGTATAATAAATACTTGTATTTTTTATGTCTTCTTTGCTTTATATTTATAATTTTGTTTCATAATTATGTATTTATATTATATGTTAATATGTTATGATGATTAATGATTGATGATTGATGATTGATGAAGATGAACTTAGTTTATTCACTTTATTGATTTGTTTTCTTGATGAATATCTTACATTGGTATGAGTATGAACTTTTAATATTTATTTAACATATGAGTAATAGGATTCAACTAGGATTTGAGCCAAATAGATTGGTTTTATAAAAAAATTACACAGGAACGCTTTAGTCGATAAGGCGACGCTTTATGCCCGCCTTATCGCTAAGGCGCTCTGAAAGACCCTCGAATGCCTCCGTCGCCTTACCGCCTTAAAAACTATGCAATCTTCTCCTAGCTTATGATTATACTCAATAGGAGAACTTGTCGGTTTACAACCCAATATTCTTGTTTCTTTTGACAGATATAACATAAATTTTCTTTGGCATATGTTAATTCCCTTCTTAGACTTTGACACTTCAATACCCAAGAAATATTTCAAGTGTCCTAGATTTTTGATCTCAAACTGTTTGGTCAAATAATCTTTCAGCCTAGCTATTTCATCATTGTCATCTCCAGTCACCATGATATCATCAACATACACAATTAATGCTATGATGGTACCATTACCTCGCCGGGTTAATAATGTGTGGTCCGTTTGACTTTAGGAATGTCCATTCTTTAGAATTTCCTGTCTGAACCTCTTAAACCAAGCCTTTGGTGTTTGCTTCAGTCCATGAAGATCCTTCTTTAGGAGACACACCTTACCATCGGTTGTCTGAAACTTGAAGCTAGGTGGGGGCTTTATTACACTTTCTCCTCTAAATCTCCATGGAGGAAAGCATTTTCACATCCAAATGATATAAAGGCCAATTTCTGTTTTCCGCTACAGATAAAAGGACTCTTATTGAGTTATGTTTGGCCACAAGAGCAAAGGTCTCCTAATAATCAATTTTATACATCTGACTGTACCCTTTGGCCACGAATCTTATCTTGTACCTCTCAATAGCATCATTTGATCGGTACTTGATCGTATAGACCCACCTGTATCCAATTGGAGTTCTCCCCCTGGGAAGGTTCACCAGTTTCTATTACAGTTCTTCTCAAGTGCCATCATTTCCTCTTATATGGCTTGTTTTTCCACTTAGGGTCTAACATAGCCTTAGTAACAATTTTGGGGATGGAAGCAGAAGAAGGAGAAGTTGTACAAGCAACACCTGTAGGAGAGAAAGCATAATAGGAAACAAACTGAGCTATAGGATTAGTACAAGCTCTCTTACCCTTAAGAATAACAATAGGAAGATCCAACTCCGAATGAGGAGAGATGTTACCTGACTGAGGAAGGGGAAGCTTAGGATGTGGTTCCAAAGAGGACTCTTGGTAGGTCTTCTTGGTCCTTATGTGCACAATATTAGGTGCCTTCTTTGTACAAGGTTCATCCACAGTATTAGCATCATCCACCTTTTTATGTTTCCCAATATCAAAAGAAAAATGAGTAAGAGGCAATATGGTAAAAACGGAATGGCATCAACAACCTTTTCACTTTCATTTCCATTCCCCCCTGAAGAGGATGCTGCTGAGGGGCAAAGAAAGGCACAAACTCGAGGGAGGTGACATATTTGGGAATAAATCGTCTACGAGACGAAGGGTGGTAACGCCTGTAGCCTTTGGTAGTGGAAGAATACCCAAGGAAGAGGCATTTGGGAGCCTTGGGATCGAGTTTGGTGCAGGAGGATTTGTTAACATGCACATAACAAACACAACCAAACACCACATGAGGAAGAGAAAACGTAGAAGACTAAGGAGACGAGTGCAGCAAGGTTTTGAGACCCTTGGATTTTGGTAGGCAAGCAATTGATGAGAAAAGCAGTAGTAAGAACGGCTTCAGATCAAAAAGTTTTAAGGACATGCATACCAAATAAAAGGCTTCCACCGACTTCCAACAGATGAATATTTTTCCTCTCAACTACCTCATTTTGTTGGGGTGTATCAACACAAGCAAGTTGATGGATAATACCATTGTCAGTAAAAATCCTTATAGACTACCATACAAGTACTCCCAAATCCCCCTTATCAGACGGGATAATTTTGATCCTAGTTTCAAACTGGGTGCAGACCATTTTATAAAAGTTTTTAAAGGCATCATAAACATCACTTTTTTTTTTTCATAAGAATGGTCCAAGTACAATGAGAGAAATCATCAACAAATGAAACAATATAGCGATGACCAATTAAAGAGGTAGTAGGACAAGGTCCCCAAACAACAGTATGCACAATGTGAAAGGGAACAACGACTCTATTACCAATACCCTAATAATGATAAGATGAGCAACAATGTCTTGCAAAAGTACATGGTTCACAATGAAATACATGAGAAGTAAAGACGGTAAATAAATGAGGTAATTATTTCCTCATAACAACAAAAGAGGGATGTTCCCAATGTTGATGCTAAAGCATCACATTCTATAGAACTACCATCACTATGGCCACATGCATAAGACTGTGGTGTAGTAAAAAAAGACAATTGTGGCTCAAGTTGGTAGAGTTTTCTTCTCACGTCCACTGCCATTAATCCTTTTTGTCACCAAATCCTAAAAAAGACAATGAGAAGGAAAAAAAACGATACAACAAAATTCAAGGGTTTAGTCAAAGTGCTCACACACAAAAGGTTCAAGGTAAGGTTAGGAACATGAAGAACGGAATTAAGTGAAATAAAAGAGATAATGAGAATACTGCCTTTACCAGAAACAGAGGAGAGAGTACCATCAACTATTTGAACCTTATCCTTACCGGAACAAATGGAGTAAGAATCATAAGAACGGGACGTACCAGTCATGTAGTCAGTGGCACTAGAATCAATGACCCATGACAGAGCTGTGGAAGGTGCAGAGGTGGCGACATGTATGGTGGAAGCTGAGACATCCTGTGACTCTGTGAGGTAGATGAGTTATTAAGTTGAGACAAATCGGCAAAGCACTGCAATATCATCCCTAGAGAAGGAGTTGTTATTTGCCTGTGAGAGTCCTCTAGTATCAGTTTCTGTCATAGTAGTATGGGCTATAGCCCCTCCTCTGCAGCCATCACATGTGTCAGTAGATCCACCACATGTACTAGAAGGACGGCCATAAAGAACCCAACACCTCTCTTGAGTGTGCCCAGGTTTCTCACAATGATCACACTGCCGTCTATCTCTGTCATCTCCATGGGATGACCCTTGGCCTCGGCCGCCTCCCGCCATTCTTTGTGGGTATTGGAAGAAAGAGCAGAGCGCTCAAGTGAAGATGTAGAATCCGTAGCACCTCTCCTGGTCTCCTCACTTAGGAGGTAACTACACACCTCATCAAAGGATGGAAGAGGTGACCAGGCCAAAATCTATATCCTGATTTGCTCGTAGTCTGAATTCATCCCACCTAGAAGAATCACCTTTTTCTAGAGATCTATAGACCTTATCTTCATCGTCAGGATTGGGCAACAGAAGATCTCAAATTCTCAGTAATGATCATACTCCTCCCAGAGTCCTATAACAGTATTATAGTAGTCGGAAATGGAGACACCAGATAGACATTCTATCGACAGATTTAAAAAGGCCTTCGGACTATGTAAGGCCATAGAGACCGCCGGGGTGTGAAGCGATCGACTTGTTCCCTTGCTTCATGGAGGGGGCCTGCTAAAAAAGCTAGTAGACCTTCACAAAGTCACTTACCTGTCATAGGTCCTAAAGACACTGTCCCAAATATTCTTAGCAGTATCCTTCCTGATAAATCTCCTATCTATCTCAGGTTTCATGAAGAAAAGTAGCAAAGTCATAACAATAGAGTTTGCAGTTTCCCATTTCTAGTACCTTGGGTCCATGATAGCGGGAGCCTTGATAGCCCTAGCAATATACCCTAGTTTCCCTCTACTCCGCAGGGATTGCTTCACAGAATGTGACCAATCCAAGTAGTTGGTACTATCCAACTTCACAAGAGAAATCTGAGTGCTAGGATTGTCTAAGACCCACCCAATGTAGGTTCCGTAGGTTCCGTGAGATCAAATGTGATGTAAGGATACCCCTAAAAACAACACAAGTGGAGATCCAAACCAAAGGGGAAACACAAGCCCCAAAAAACCTTCTTCTCAGAACTCAAAAAATAAAATTCAGCAAGCTAGTAAGCCATAGAAACTTGATGGAAAGCCAATAGAACCCACTTCTAATTGTGGAGCTTCATCCAAAAACCATATACAAGCATCATACGGGAACACATCCAACAAACATAACCAACAAATACTCTACCAGCCATTCCAGACCAAATAACCCAAAAAAACAGAAACTGGCGATACTTGGCAGCAAATAGGGAATGAGGTTGTGCTCCAAGAGCACAACAAATCAGCAAGCAGGGCTTAGGGGAACCAAACACAGACCCCTGGGCGATTCTTTTGGGCTAAACCACACTCCCAACCAATCATAGAGGAAGAGAAAAGAGAAGTCGAACTTTTGGATGGCGGTAATGCTGTGGTGAGCTCCTCTTCTCTGTGTGAGCTCCAATCAGTGTTTGTAGCCCTCAAATATTCCTCCAAGTGTCTTTCAACTTGTTTCTACAACTCCATTAGGTCTTCTTGTACACTCTTCTTACATAGTATAGCCTCTAATAGACCCATTTTCTTTTAGGTTTCCAAGAGAGACTTAAAGGATGGAACAATGATGCGTAGTCGACTCTCAAACTCTTTTACAATCTCTGATACCAAGTTAGAAATAAGAAGGACTAGGGTTAGAGATGAAGGAAGAAGAGAGAAGAGAGGAAGGAAGAAGAGGGAGCGAAGGAGAAGAAGAATGAGAGAAAAACGTGGGGAGCTTTCTTGCTCTTTCCACATATATTATGTTCAACTAGAACTTTAGGGAAATTACATTATAGACCTCCCTAGGGAGGTGAAAGGGAAAATAAAATACAGCTTAGGACAACATAATATAAGAACAATTCCTAAACCACCCCCATTTCATAAACTCCATCAGACAGGTAGTAGAATATCTCCATAAACTTTGAAGGAAATCTACAGGTTACGTTTTGAGATATTGAAAATCCCACTTTTAGCAGGTTACCAAACCCCAGAAAGAAATAGAATTCGATAGCAGGCTTAGGGTTCCAAACAGAATTTTAGAAATGAAATTAGTGAATGATTAAGCAACAAACTGAAATTAGAAACAGAAAACAGAGAGAAAATAGATTCAGAAAGTAACTCTGATTCAGAAAAACTAAAGTTTTATGATTAGAATTAGGATTGCTGATCAATGGATAATTTTCTGGTTTTGAAAACAAAACTGAAAACAGAACTAGAACTAGAAGTCTGAATATTATAACTGAAGAAATGAACCGAGTGGAACAAAATTAGAAACTAGTCTGCACAGGAAATTAGAAGTTCAGATCTGACCTGTAATTGCTGGATAAGGTTAAGAGAAAGAGGATGCATGATTTGATCAGGAATCCACCTGATCTGACCAAAACCCTAACTTGGAATCCACCAGAAACAATTACTGAATCCACAACAGTCCACTGTTGAATTCACAGTAGTGCCATTTTTGAGTCTCACAAGAGTAAGCCTCAAACCCACAGACCAGTAAAAGCTCAAAGCTTCCATTCAATTATCAAAGCCATGTGTAAGCTGTTAACATTCTTATATAGATTTGTGCTGGACAGACTTAGACTCTGAAAAGGGAAGAAAAAATCAAAACAGAAAAGGAAACTTCCTCCCATGCACAGGCTGTGCTTGGAGTTTTCTAAACTAACGAGGAAACTGAAAATTACACTACTCAAAAAGGACACCGTATAGAAACAGGACTGGAAATTAGAATTAATAGACCAGTCTTTACAAACCACTGAATAATGATAAAAAAATAAAGACACCAAACTGGGTCCACAATTTTGGTTCCCTGGGTGAACGAGATATGAGAACTGCAGGTTCAGTTTGAACAAGAAAACTGGTTCAAAATTGAACAAGACGAAACACAGACCATTCTTCTTCTCTTGTAAAAGCCAACTGAATACTACATCAAGTAGTTTCCTAGTAAGTTTAAGAGTATGAAATTAAAGAAAAATTTTCAGAAAAATTTCTTTCAATTTTCGTGTTTTTCTAAGTTTTCCTATATTCATATCATACGTGGGTCTGGACCTGGTTGTAATCAAGGTTAAAGGCATTGGAATCAGGTATCATATCGATCCTAGATGATACCAATACTAATCCAGACACGGATTGGGATAAGCAGGTTGAGTCGGATTGAACTGGGTCTGACGCCACAAATCGATCCACTTTTTGGGATCGGCTCCTGAATTGGGTATTTATATAAAAAAGAAAATTGAAAAACTATCTAGCTTGTAGTCTTTCTCTTTCTCTCTCTCTCTCTCTCTCTCTCTCTCACACACACACACACACACTCACCGCCTCTCTGCAACTCATTGGTAGCCCAAGTACAGCCTCCCTGCAACTCACTGAAAGCCCAAACACCTCCTCTATGCAACATAGTTTACCATCATCGGACACCTAGCAACACCCCCTTCTCTGTTTCTCCTTCCCCCTCCCCTCTCTCTCTCTCTCTCCCTTTTCCTCTCCCCATCTGTCCTCCCTAGCCCCCTTTGCAAACCCTCTGTCCCACCATCCTATCCTCCTCACCCCCTGCAAATCCTCCTGGCACAGTTCTATTCTCCTGCTTGAAATTAAAAATTCTCATAAAAATCATAGATTTAAGAGATATTGTTGCCCTGTGAAAATCTCTTCCTGAAATCTTCCTAAACTCCTTTGGCTGTAGTTTGAATCATAACATTGGCAAATATCGATGAGTCCGTATTGTTCCACAGCCATACAAGGATTGTAAACCATTTTTCTCTCATCCACTCCTCATACACCTTGGAATCTTTTGGGTTGGAGGTTCAAAATGAAGATATTTCAGCTTCCCTTTGGCTTTAATATAGACTTGGACTTTTGGAGCCCACAGTAAGTAATTTCCAAGTCTTCTACCGAGGTTGAATACTGTTCCATGTCATCAGTTTGTAGTGAGATTGCTTTGCTTCATGGGTAATTTGGTGATTTCTCTATTTCATTTTCAAAGCCCACACCTCGTTGTGCTAATAATACCAATGCCATTTGCATTGCTTCCAATACTGTATTTCATGAATGCATGATGCACATTGAGGTTGACTCACTTCATTCATGAAAAATATCTAAGCGACGAAGGTTCTAAGCATAATTGTCAAGGCGTCACTTAGGAAATAGGAAATGCCTAGGTATTGCCTTTGCATCCAGACAGTTTTGTAGGGGTCAAGGCGGCTGTCTCCTTAGTGTAAGGCACTGGCCTAGCTAGTTTGGCACTTGGTCTAGCACTTATATATGTCAAATATCGTTCAAGTACATGGAATTTTTATGTACTTGAGATATTATTCATAAATAAGCGAACGCCCCTATTTGAATCCAACAAAACTAGTTTTAAAACCAAATTCCAAAAGGACAAATAGTTAGACCCCATTTCAAGGACAAAAACTAGATTTTTGTTCGTAAGGGCGATTTTTAACTTTCAAATGTTGGGGTTTTTCCCAAATCTGGAAATTCCATAAATTTTATCATTAGTAAAACATCGCAAAAAAATAGAAGTGTGGGTAAAATAATTTTTTGTTCTAATGTCCAAAACTTTATTTACATTTAAGTGATTTTAACAACATTCGCACACCTTAAAAATAAGTTCGACCGGAACATAACTTTGTCAATACAACTTGGATTTAAGCAATCTTGGATTTGTGCTCTACCTAATACAAAAAGTCTCATATAAAAATAAATCATTTGACTAGTCAAACTTATTATAGAACAACAACATTTCTCTAAATGTTTGATTTTTGATATTTTAGGTGGCTTAATGTTGATTTTTTTTGTTACAAGGTATATGTAGCATACTAAATGGTGTTAGAAAAGATGGAAAATGAAAGATAACACTTGGACGCCTTCATTGCCTAGGCAATGCTATGCGAGTGTCTTGTCGCCTAAGCGCTTAGGCACCTCTCCACCGCCTTGGGTCACCTTGACAACTATGGTATCATATTGTATCGGCCAATACGTATCAGTATCGGTGGATATTGATGCGATACTTATTTAATAAAAAAGAAGTTTGTATCGATTGATACGATCTGATATAGGTAAGATACACTTCCTTTAAACCTGCAAACAAAAATTGTGAGTGAGATACAAAACTGAGAGCAATCAAAAGGTGGAAACTTATTTTTTTCTTTAATATGAGTTGGAGCAAATCATGTAACATAAAAACCGACGCTAATTTTCACCATTTCAACAATTTTGGTGGATTTACAATGTTCAAATAACGGATGGAAACAGATATGCATTTCTTAACCATATCCATATGTATCTTTAGCATATCCTACATTTCTCAGATATGATACCCAATACTGATACTTAAATCCTTGTTAGCGACTGCATTTCTCTTCCCTACATAGCTTCCTCTCATCAGATTGAGGACATTTTTACCAGAGCTATGTCTTCAGCTTGCCATCAATTTCTCATGACCAAACTTATGCTGTCTGCCCATCAGTTTGAGGGAGAGTGTAAAGATAGAAGATGATATTTCTTTCCTTGTATAGCTGTATACAATTTGTATGATATTTCTATGTAGAGATACCTTGTATAGGTCCATTTTTGTGTATTTATTTTCCATCTACATGAATGCAAGACTGGAGATTTTACTGACTTACAATTTGAACATTCACAGTATCAGTGGTAGGCTGGTAGGGACTTTATCATTATCAGACCTCTTCCCAAAACTGTAGAAAACATAGAATTACAGCCAGGAGAAGCACAATATACCCAGCAACTAGAATCACAACGATATCAATTTTATCTCAACAAATTCACAACTAAGAGAACCAGAACTGATACTTGGTAGCCAAACACCCAATCAATAACTCCACAGTAAGCAGAGAAAAACAGAAAGCACATCTGAAAGCACCTGCTATTGTCAGTTGACATCAGCATGGGCAGAAAACAGAGTACTAAATCTGTTGGAGGCGAAGGCTTAAGCAGGAAGAAAGATACAGAAAGAGATCACTGTTTGGGATGCTCTGATACCATGTTACTGTGGTCAGAACATCTGTGACTGTAGTTGATAGAAGGAAGGAGGAGAAGAATAGAAAAATAGAGGAGAAAGGAGGAGGTTGATGGGGAATAGAATACACCTCTGACCCCACACCATATATAAAGGAGCAACCAGTACGAGGCTCCCACTACTGTAGGGTCTGGGAGGGGCAAATGTCCGCAGCCTTAACCCCTGCTTCACAAGAGAGGCTGTTTCCAAGTTTCAAACCTGTGACCAACATGTTGCAATAGTGCAACTTAAACGTTGCGTCACAGGCTCTCCCACATTATATATATTATGGTAAAAACATGTGACTATTATATAAACACTCCCTGACTATACCAGAAATACCCCCTACTACTACAAATACTCTTTTAACTATAAAAATAAAACACAGTTATGTGTTAACATTTTTTTCAAAACTAAAAATTAATTTTCTTTTCAGGAATATATCCAAGATGGCATAGACTGGACAAAGGTTGACTTTGAAGACAACCAAGGTTGTCTAAATCTTTTTGAGAAGGTATGCTATTTTTTTTATTTTTTTTTCTTGGTGGAAATATTCATTAAACTCGATGGTACTGCAAGATTAGTTTATTTGTTGCTACTAGTTGAAGAAACAATCTGAACTTTTAATGACTACCATAACAGTAATATTTTGACCAGACCTCGCACATGCTGAAGCCTCATGCACTGGGTACGCCCTTTTTTTTTTTATAACAGTAATATTTTGATTGTCTTAGGTTTAGATTCTTAGGTTTAGATCTGGTCAATGGTTTCCAAATATCTTCAGGATGTACCAAAATTCCCAAGACAAAAATCACCATTATTAATATTGATGATTACATACAGACGGCGTACCCAGTGCACGAGGCTCCCACCACTGCGGGGTCAGGGGAGGTTCATAATGTACACACCTTACCCCTGCTTCGCGGAGAGGCTGTTTTCCATCTCGAACCCGCGACCACTAGGTCTATATTGATGACTACATCTTCCATAATATGTCACTTCAAAAGGTGCAGCGGATTTACCCCCCCTCCCCTCTTTTCTTTATGAAGCATGAAAAAATCTTTCAATCAGCCAAGTGATTTTTGAATGAACAATGAAAAACTTTTGACTGATTTAACATATTAGGCTGTTAGGAAGGATTTGTTTGGATGCTGTCAAATTGTGAACTGTTTATCCAATCTTTGTCCTTTTTCAGACAAACATGTTTGGCAGATGTGTCAGATGAATGTTAGAATTATGTTTCTCCATAGCACACAAAGCAACAACTGGACACACTACTGGCATTAAATTTTGCAAATTACTGTACCTTGGCTAAAAGAGGGATCCATTCATTAACATCCCCATGAAAAGAAAGTTAGAAAAAAAGCTGAAGAGACTGATGCCCAGAGCAAGCTCCAAAGCCTTGTTTGGACATTCTGCATTACGAACACCCTCGGAGGTTCTGATGAAGCCCAAGCCCCCACCCACCCCCTGGCATGTGTGTTTGACGTCTCACATTCATTAAGATTTCTCCCACATGTCCTTCACATCATGTTATGGTATTATTGAAGCAAGAATTTTCATCTTCTTAATACGAAGCCAATTGACTGATTAAGTGGCTGATCTAAAGTGTTCCTACTATTTTATATTGAAACTCAGACTGAACCTAGCTTTCAGTTCAGTTTGTTAAAAAAATAAAGCTGCAAAGTTCTTCTCTCTCATAAACAATCAATTTGTCTTTAAGTGGAAACCAAAGAAGGATTAACATAATCAAGTTCCACTTCTTCCTTTTTGGACATACCTTATTGTTATTTGTGGAGTTTGGTTAAATAAATGCTCGTCTACTATTAATTTATGTCTAACCCTTGTACTGTTTTCTCTGACTGTTCATTCAGAAACCATTGGGTTTACTGTCTCTGTTGGATGAGGAGTCTACCTTCCCAAATGGAACTGATTTGACATTTGCTGACAAGCTGAAGCGGCATCTGAACTCAAATTCTTGCTTTAGGGCAGAACGAGCCACTGCTTTCACTGTCCTCCACTACGCAGGAGAGGTTGTCACTTGTTCATTAACAAATTCTCTGCTTTTGAGAAATATTGAGGCATTTGTTATAAAACTGCAAGTACAAATGGTTGTGATCTGTCACAATGAATTTTAATAAGTCTGCTGTTGTAGGTCTCAATTAACCAAGCTGAATTAGTCCCTAGATTAGCAGTGAGTGGACTGAATCATCTTCTCACTCAATTCAAAGCCTCAAAGGGATTTACTTGATGCTGTCCCGAGCTTGCATACTGTCCATTCCTTGACCCTAATGTTTTCAGATCATGTTCTAATTGAGGAGGGGTCATGGGGGCGATCCAGGAAAGAAGACCTAGATAGGTTTGGTCTAAACAATGTTGTGGCATAAGGGATGAATAGCTAATCAAAATCATTGTTGTTTCCCTTTCTTCATTAGAATCCCTGATCCCAAATGACTGCGGGTAACCGCCAAGTGCAGGCTGGCTGAAAAGCTATAAGTTCTGTAATAAAGGGATTTTTTTTTTTTTTTTTTAAGACCAGTAGTGGAGCCTTGTGCACTGGGTTGCTCTTTTTTTACTTTGTGGTGATGTACGTCCTAAAAAAGAAATCACGTGACTGGACTGTTTCCTATGTTTCTTTCTTCTTTGATGTCAAAAACTCTATGTTATGGTGATGAGCAAGTCAGTGAGAGTTAAAGCTCCTAGCTATCTTGTGGTTGCATCACACGTCCATGCATGCCCAACTGGTGCACCACGGTGTCTTCTGTGAATCACCTTGTTCTCTGAAATGCACTATAGTTTTTTCCCTTCTATTTATTCTTGCTGCCTAAAGATTTGAATCTAATTTGCTTCTCTACTTAGGTTGCATATGATACTAATGGGTTCTTGGAGAAGAACAAGGATCTATTGCATTTAGACTCTATTCAGCTTCTGTCATCTTGTGCATGCCGACTCCCTCAGGCATTTGCATCCAATATGCTTATGCATTCTGAGAAACCAGTGGTGGGTCCTTTATATAAATCAGGTGGAGCAGATTCGCATAAGCTAAGTGTTGCAACAAAGTTTAAGGTAAAATGTGAATTTTAGTTTCTTTCTTGTGCCTGGACTTGACTTTAAAGTGTCTCGTAGTCCATAATCATTTTAAAAATTTACAAAAGATGAAGAAATGCAAAAGAGAATGATAGAAATAAACTACATAATTGTCCATGTTGAAATCGAGTTTGAAGCTCCATGCACCTGCTCTGTGGTCTGAAATAGCTGTTGTGATACAATTTTAATGAGCTGACAGGAAGTTTACTTACAAATAGTCAATAAAAATTTACAGATTAGGATAAATAATGGTCACAAAACAATGTCTGTTATCACAACTTAATCTTTTAACACTCCTTGAGAAAGGTGCCTGCAACTGCATTGTTCTTTACTGGATTCTACTTTTGTCTTTTGACCCTAGTAGCACTCTCAAGGGTTTTGCTTTTAAAAAATTTAACTCGTAGATTGAGACCTGTCTAGCCCAAATTTAGGGCTCTCATATGCCTTCCTGTGCTTGTCATTATTAACTATAGTAGTGGTTTTTGTTTAGGGTCAACTTTTCCAACTGATGCAACGCCTGGAGAACACAACACCTCACTTCATTCGTTGTATCAAACCCAACGATTTGCAGTGTCCTGGAATCTATGAACAGGGTCTTGTATTGCAGCAGCTAAGATGTTGTGGAGTCCTCGAGGTGGTTCGGATATCAAGATTAGGCTACCCTACTAGGATGTCTCACCAAAAATTCTCAAGAAGGTTGCTATTCAATTAGATATTCTTCTCTGTTGTTGTAACAAGTCCTTTTAAAGTTACAATGTATTTCAAAAGTGCCTAATTTTTTTCCCTGGCTTTTTTGAAATTTACACAAGGTACGGTTTTCTTCTTCTGGAGAGTGTTGCGTCTAAAGATCCATTAAGCGTTTCAGTCGCTATTCTTCACCAGTTCAATATTCTGCCAGAGATGTATCAAGTGGGCTACACGAAATTATTTTTCCGAACAGGGCAGGTAGCATAATACTTCTTGACCATTGTATTTCTTTTAATATTTAGGGTCTTAGTGGCATTTTCTAGTCAAGCTTCTTCATCCAAACTAAAAAGTTATTATACCTATGCTACGCATTTTTGAGTTTTTGGTTATTGCCAGTCAAAGGTATATCATAGTCCTAGAAAATAAAAGCAATTCCATATGTTATTTGGACAACAAGATGATAATATGGTAGATGCTCAGCCTAGGGCTATGTCAAGGTGGGAGCCATCATAATGTGGGTATGGTTGTATTTCGTAATTTGGGTGAAAGCTTCCTTGCCTTGTTGGATTTGGTTTCTGTAGAATGAATGAGGTCCTTGCTGGTCATGCATCATTGCTAACTCAACATATCCAAGCATTTATATTTGAGACTTGACCTTGGAAGAAAAATTTTCTGATTAATATTGTCATGAATGTTCTGGAAAGAGATAGGTTTTCAAATTCAATGTTCTTGACACTGTGGGTGATCAATGTAGGTTTGCTTTTTATTGCTGCTCCATCCCCATCCACCTGTTATTGCATGAGACTGAGTTGCATGGACCCTGCTTGGCTAATAAAATGTGACACATTGTGTGTAAATTTCTATTTCTGTGCTTGATTAATCCTACGTATTCGGAAAATATCTACTTTCGGTTACTTTTGTTTGCCTCATCTAAGAGTCACAGATTTTTGAGTGTAGCTTATGTTATTTGTGCCAGAATTGGGAAGAATGTTGAGAAAATTTTCAATTTCCATTTTTTTCCCCTTCCATTGTCAGAACCATTTCCACTATATGCTTATTTTATTCTGACAGTTTATGTTATAGATTGGTGTGCTTGAGGATACTAGAAACCATACTCTCCATGGAATTTTACGGGTCCAGAGCTGCTTCAGAGGTCACCAGGCTCGCTCATATGTTAAGGAGCTCAGAAGAGGAATCACCACACTGCAGTCATGTTTGTGTTTCTCATCCTTTTGTTGAAACCTCAATTACCATTTAAAGGGGAAGAAATATCTCAGGACCTGACTCATTATTTGCACCCTATAACATGCCATATGTCACATGTTTAAAGGATCAGAACCTATGTAAGAAAAGATATCAACTTAAAGTTTGCACATCTAAAAGGATATGTTGGATTGGATGAATTTTCCATCTAGTCTCAATATTACTTTTTGGATCTTTTTAATGTTCTATTTAAATTCTCATGCTGTCTGTCTTTCAAAGATACTGGTATTTTCTATATCTAATCTCTTGCATGGAACCCACCAAACATTGTATCCTGATCCTCTCATCATGGAAAATGTGGCAAGTTATGAGGGCGCCAGACCCATAGGATGGTGTATTAAATGAAAAACTGGTATCTTTGATTTCTCTATTTCCTTTTTTGATAACAACATCAAGCTATAACTTTGCAGTTGTTCGGGCTGAGAAGTCCAGAAAGGAGTATGTAACCTTAGTAAAAAGGCATAGAGCTGCTGTGGTTATACAAAAGCAGATAAAAGGCAAAGTTGCCAGGAAAAGTTTCATGAATATTCGTGAGGCTTCAGTGTTGATACAGTCAGGTGAGATTCTTCCTGTATTCTGGGTGTTACTAGTAGTTTCCAATGTTTTAAGAACAGTCATAACAAATGTTAAATTGTATCAGTAACACCCCCCGATATGTTTTCTGGAATATATTGATATTTGCATGATACAGAAATAAAAAATTATTTCTGGAATATCATTGTATTTTAATAATTTTAATTTATCATGTTAATTATCCATTTGCTTAGTGTAAAATAATGGAAGTATTTTCTAGAAAATTAAGTAATAATGTATGCACTATGCATGGATACACACTTTTACAGTTTTATTGGAAAGATTAAATTTTGGTTGGGACAAAATAAAATTTTGTATAAGTAATTTGACAGTTTTATTGAATAGACTTGATTGGCTAAAGAGGATCCATGTAGACAACCCCATTTAGTAGGGATAAGGCTGAGTTGAGTTGTAGTTGTTTTGTATTGACAAGATTTATTCCACTACCTTTACAGAATACATATATAATTTTCTGGAAATAACTCTTTTAAATCCTAACATTTGACAAATTACACAATTTTACTTATCGATTTGACATTGACAAATTTTCCAGGAAACATTTTTGTTATTCTACAATCAAACAAACGGTACCTAATATTTGATGTACTTTTTTCATGATAATATTCGATGTAATTTTATGATTAAAAAAAAGGGATAAAATTCTCTGTGAGGGAGTGCAGCATTCATCATCACCCCCCACACAGCACACTCTCCCTAAAAAAAATTTAAAGCTGTTTTTACACTTTCTATGCTGAATAGAAGTCCTGAGTTGGTTCCATTATCCTTGTTATTTCTTTTGTTGAACCTTGATTCATTTCATTTAGTGATTCTTATTCAAACCAAAAGTGAGTTTTTCTCCTGACATTTGGCATTTTCAGCTTCAAGCCTTGGATTGAGTATTAACTAACTAGTTGATGACGTGGATACATAACAAGCACTACCACAAGGAAGAAAAGAGGCCTGCAGCCTTCCTCACAATTGAATAGGGCCCACTGCTAGTGTGCAATATCAATGAGAAAATTGTTTAATATTATATTTTAATGAAAACCTAATAGTAAATATATGATTCCACATGTCTTCAATCCATAGGCCATGGGCCAGGGCTAACTACCTTGATCAGTTGTCGGGAGTACCTTTACCACATAAATGGGCTAGGATGGGCACTCAAAGGATGATTACTGAATGTATATATCATGATTACTTTTACCAAAAAGGTAAAAGAAAAATATATGTATCTTGACCCCTGATAAACATTTTTTGCAGTTATTCGAGGCTGGCTTGTTAGAGTGTGTTCTGAAGATGTACGTTTAATAAACACAACCAAGAAATTTGAAGGCACAAAGGTATTCTATGCCACTAATATATCAACTCTCTTCAATGTACTTTCTCGCTCATTTTGGTGCCCAGAATATCTTTTGGCACATTTTTGGTATATTTCCAAATGAAAGCCGGCTTTTAGTACACTTGTCTGTTGAATGCTTTTGTTAAAAGAAAAGGAAAAAGAAAAAATCTGTTTAACTTGACACTTGAGGTTGGGTTCATTCTCCTGGTCGAGAGATTATAAACCGAGGATTTAAAACTCAGTACTGCAGATGAGATCGGGCTGTGGTAATCTGGCCTGATCCTGTCTAATCTTTGACTGGAACCGTGAGGTACTGGCATTATCTGATAGATTGCGTCAATCCATCCACCTGAAATGATCCTGATATTTGAAACTTATTTCAGGTCATAGAAATATTACTTACCCCTAATCATCTCTTGGGTTTTTTGAGGTTTTTGAAATCTAATGTCTCATTGTGCTATCAGCACTGCACCTTGTCATCCCTATTTTATCCTTCCTCTTTTCTCAGTTTCTCTTAGGCAACATGGATTACTAAACTAATCATTTGTTATTTCCTTCCACATTGCTCACATGATGCTAAATTGGCTTGGATATCCAAATAGGGTTCTGAAGCTGATGAGGTATCGGTGAAGACTTCAGTCCTTGCAGAGCTACAGCGTAGAGTTCTAAAGGCTGAGGCTGCTCTGAGGGAAAAGGAAGAGGAAAATGACATCCTCCAACAACGGCTGCAGCAGTATGAGAGTCGGTGGTCTGAATATGAGGTAAAGATGAAGTCAATGGAAGAAGTATGGCAGAAACAAATGAAATCCCTACAGTCCAGTCTCTCAATTGCAAAGAAGAGCCTTGAAGTTGATGATGCTGCTGCAAGATCATCTGATGCCTCAGCCAGTGTGACTGATGACAGAGATGACAGTTCAGAACTTGCAAGTGACAATAACAAGGGACAGGAGAGCAATGGGGTGAGATCTGGTTCATGGGCATTGAATAGAGAAATGAGTGCTGGATTTAGTGTTATCACTCGGTTAGCAGAAGAATTTGAGCAGCGGACTCAGGTATTTAGTGATGATGCCAAGTTCTTAGTGGAAGTGAAGTCAGGACAGGCAGAGGCCAGTATAGACCCAGACCAAGAGTTAAAGAGGTTGAAGCAGTCGTTTGAATCGTGGAAGAAGGATTATGCGTCAAGATTACGGGAGACAAAGGCAATTCTACAGAGGTTTGGAACTGACACATGGAGTGTTGAGAAGGTAAAAAAGAAGTGGTGGGAAAGGAGAAACAGTGTGAGGTTCAATTAATTCTGATTCATATTTAGGTTATCAGTATCTCGATTTGATTGCTCTTCCATTGGAATTGATTGAAAAGAAAAATGTGTCAGACATTTTTGTAGCACTTGAAAGGAAAGGGGTACTTTCAGTTGCATTTCAATCCCCAACAAGTTTGTATTGTAAATTCCTCGAGGAAGTGATTGTGTTCTGTTTGAAGAACAGATTCTCATACTCAAATGAATGGATGCCTTTCGTCTTGTATCATTTTCCTTCAGGATTTTAAGCAGTAAGCAGGTCTGGTAAGTAAACGAATGTGAACCATAGGATTATTGAGATGAATACCATGCTTGCATTGAATCTTCAATTGTGAAGGATGCCCCTTGTAATTCTGTCTTCTGGGTGGTGGATCCTCTAAAAACAGTGACTTAAAAACAAACTGGATTAGTCTCATTGTTGTGATGCTACCTTAATAGAAATTAAGAACTTAAAATGACTAGGCAACACGTTGATTGGAACCTAGAACAGAACACATTGATCCAGGCTTGGACATTAGGTTCAGTTGGTTCTAAAATTAGTTAAAAATCCAATTAGTCTGGTTTGTAAGGATCAGTTCTTTTGGAACATGTCTGTTCAGACTTCATAGTAAATTATTGGTTTTTTTTTTTTTCTTCTTTTGCGTGGGGAGAAGGGGGGGGTGAGGTGTCTCAATCCAAGCGCCCATTAACTTTTTTTTTTTATTACCAAGGGTGCCCTTTCTTTGACAAGAAGGATAGATTGGCCTATTTCCACTCCTTGGATTCAAGAATTTGCCTCCCTAATTCCTGAGTTAAATTGTTCCAGAATCATTAAAGAATGGAGCATTGAAATGCAAACATTCTTGAAATTCCTCATTCTTGCATGCTACCACAAAGACTGGGAGCTCTAGATTATCTTTACGGACTTTGATTTTGATTTTGATTCCAATTCAAGATTTTATGTAAGGTGCTTTTGCTCATCCAGGGCTTTTTTTGTTATCTTTTTGAGTAAGCATTAATTCAAATTTTTAGATAACATCATAGGATTTTGGTCCTATTGCGTTGGCCTTCGAGATCATAATAATGACTAATAGGGACAGTCAGGGCATTCAAATTTCATAGTCAGAGGTGAAATTCTTGGATTTATGAAAGACGAACCACTGCGAAAGCATTTGCCAATGATATTTTTATTAATCAAGAATAAAAAGTAGGATACCTAATTTCCAATGCTGGGTTGTCTGTTGCTTATCTAATTTTCAATGCGGAGTTGTGTCGTTTACCTAGTTTTCAATGTAGAGTTGTGTTCAAATTATTACTTTAATGCTTAGCGGGGCTGCCATGAATTCATTGGTCATTCATATTTTCATAAAAGTAGATTGGATGATCGATTGTCTTGATCGTGGACGTAATGCATATAGAACGCTTTGACTTGACCGATATATATATATATATATATATTGTTATGTCAGGTAAACAGCAGGCACCTTATTATAATCTATCGCAATAAGCCTGTGGTTGATCTATAGTAGTGTGTCAGGTAGACAATCGACACCTTATTGTCCTCATCCATAACTCGTCAATCTTTTTGCATAGATTCTTACATTCGTCCTTGCTTTGAACCTCTATGTAATCGACCTCTTCAAGGTGGGATAAGGCTTTGATTGCTGTCGTTATTGTTATATTACTTCAAATTTTATTTCTGGATAAGTGATAAAAGTGACATTATTACAAAGCATAGTTGTCAAGCTATCTAGGCAACCCAAGGCATTATTGAAAGGGACCTAGACACAAGGCGATTCCAGCAAGGCCATCAAGCCGTCAAGGTGCCAAATTATGATTACAAAGACTTACAAAGACATCCTTTCCATTCTATCCTTAATATTGAGGTCTTAACAAGTTTATTATGCAAGCTATGGTCAAACATGGCATTATGCAACTAAAAGAATTGGGATTTGGAGAACCCAAATTGAACCCATTGCACCCCAGGACCAGGTTGAATTTCACAAATAAAAATTAAACTGAACTTTATCACCAAAGGCAAGAGCTGGGACCTCTATACTCAGGCTGTGATATATCAATTATCAGCAGCCATATATATGGTAGAGTTTGTGGGTGGCATGGGATGTAGTTTACAAATGACCAAACAAGTAGATCTAGAGTTTCATGTCCAATGGGAAACTACACAATGGAACTCATCGATAACCAAAAGCCAACAACAACTGATTTTGGAAAATTGGAAGTTTGAGGGAGTGGTGATGAGTGTCAAGGCGATAGAGGGTAAAAGTTGCGAATTTTCGATTACTATTGGGCTACACCAAGGATTGGCCATGAGTCCTTATTTGTTTGCGCTCATAATATATGATATAACCAAGCACTTACAAAACCCGGTTCCGTGGTGTATGCTATTTGCAGATGATATTGTTCTGATAGATGAAACAGTGGAAGGAATTAATACTAAAGTGGAGTTATGGAGATCAAACTTGGAATCAAGAGGTTTTAAGATATGCAGAACGAAGACAATATATGATGTGCCCCTTCAGTCAAACTAGAGGAGGGGATAAAGTGGTGAGACTTGGGGAACGAGAGCTACCCCAGAGTGATAGTTTTAAATATCGGGGATCCATCTTTGACAAAGAGGGGAATATAGATGATGGTGTTGCCCATAGAATAAAAGTGGGACGGATGAAATGGAGAGGTGCGTCAGGAGTACTATGTGACACAAGAATGCTTATTAAACTTAAGGGAAAGTTCTACAAGACAGTGATACGACCAACTATGACATATGAAGCAGAGTGTTGGGTAGTTAAAAAGAGTGAATTGACCAAATGTAGCGGAGATGAGAATGCTAAGAGGGCTGTGTGGTAAGACTAGGAAAGATAGAGTAAAGAATGATTGTATAAGAAATGAGTTGGTTGTTGCACCAATCCTGGACAAGCTCCGCGAGAACCGATTGAAGTGGTATGACCATGTGCAACAGAGACCTGTAGAGGCTCTACTAAGGAAGATTGAGCAAATTCATTTAGAGGGGGCCAAAAGAGAGAGAGGTAGGCCTAAAATGACTATTAATTAAGTGGCGAGAAAAGACATGCATATGGTGGAGCTTGATTCTAGTATGGCCATGGATAGAGTTTTGTGGAGGACAAGGATCCGGGTAGCAGACCTTGTGTAAGGGATGTTCTTGTGATGCATCTTGGATTTCTACCTTATTTGCTTCTCTTAGTCTATTTTCATTTATTTTTCCTTATTTCATTGCTTTTTGATTCTCTTTTCATATCGGATCCATGTAGCCGACCCCATTTAGTTGGGATAAAGTTATGTTTTTAGTTGTTGTTGTATGTAGCAGCAATGCACAACACCATCAAAGCTTAGAACACAGAATCCACAACCACCTTGCATTATATTTTCACATGAGTATAAGACCAACATTAGTTAAGCCATGAACTCAATAGGCAAAAACAAGAATCATCGACTTCCCAATACTGGGATTCACCTATCCATCATTGATCTAGCAAAGAGAACCGCTCCACACGAGTGGGCAATACAAAATTACACAAAGTTTCTCATAATAGACCAACTTCTAGTTATGAACGGTTTTGCATTACTGTTGAGGAGTCAGAAATCATGTAGTTGATGTAAAGCACCAGTCATCCCATCCTTACTTGTGCTCTAATCAGCGTGCTTCATATTGAACAACTGGTACAAACAGAATGGAAATGGTAAATATATTGGTTATGAAAAAGCTGCAAAGTAAAATGAGATGTAATCAATTCAAACAGCAGTTCTTTTTTCCTTAAAATGCCAACAATATTGATCATAGAAAGAAAAAAAAAATTATTTAAACTAAATCCTATAATGTAGTTCAAATAGGCTCCTTTCTATCATTATTTTTTCAACTGCTTATAATGGAATTCACATAGAAACTGCAACCTCAGACATTTGATCCCACTTTGAAGCTAAAGTATCTTCACCCATTTCTTTCAGTAAGATCAACCACAAACTACTGTGTTACAGAACAAAACTGCATAGCATTCTTTCCATGAATAACAATTTTATAGAGAGAAAGAAAAGATTATAGAATGCAACTTCCATAAACTCATGATTGTGCCTCACTTAAAGACTCGGACAGACTACAGTCAGACTTTGCTATTTTATCCACCATCACTCTAATTTAATCTTCTCTAGTATCCCTACTAATCATTTTTCTTCGGACACTATCACAATTTAAAGATAATTAATCGTTTCAATGACTTTAATGTCTCATCGGTACCATGACCAATATTCATTATAAAATTATTATTTTTAAGTTTCAAAAGCCTTCACAATACTTTTTTCTCATCAAACTTTAAACTTTTCATATTATTTCATAACCAAGATATGATGTAACACACAAACTCTCAGGAAACGAAGAGATAAGTCTCCTGAATGTCAGTAACTGTTATAGCAGGTTTTATTACATCAAAGCATTGCTGATGTGCTTTGTTGATCCAACAGATGCCTAATGGTAAAGATGGGAGAAAAAGCAAAGCATATCCACATCATCATGAGTCCATTGTTCATGGGTGACCTTTGAAGTTTGAGGTGGTCTTCTGCTGCTCTACAGTACTCTATGCCATAAACCAACCATCCTCAAGGCAACCAATAGTCTAAATTAGTTCTTTTTGGGCTATTATAATACAATGGAGGTTTTTGTTGTGGATCTAGTCTTTATATATTATTATTATTATTATTATCTTTTTTTTTTGGGGGGGGGGCGCTGGGGGTTTTCTTTCTTAGGTTCTAATGAATATAAGTATCCAATCATCTCTCTCTCTCTCTCTCTCTCTCTCTCTTTTCTTTTCTGGGTTGTGATGCAGATACGGCTGCCCTTTCTTGGTTGGACCAGCATGACCGGCTTTGGAAGCCAAGAGCCAAGAAGAACCGGTCCAACCCAGGGTTTTGGTCCAACAAGGGTTGGAAATAAAATTAGTAGTTTACCTAGTATTTTATTTCATGCTTTTAGTTTCCAGACTTGAACGTAGGAGTAGGATTTATTTCCTTGCTTTGGTTTCCTTTTTATAGTTGTTTCCTAGTTTAGGTTAGTTTCCATTCCAGTTACGTTTCTAATTTCATGTTCCTATTTTCCTATATATTAGTTGTAATCGATTGAAGATTTAGAGAGCAATTTGATTATTAAATGAATGTGTGAGGGTGATCCTCCTTTTCCCCATCTCTACTATGATTTCCCCTCCCTTCCCTAAGGGTTCTCTATCAACTTGGTATCAGAGCCGAAGGATCCTATTCCTTCCCCATCTTTCTTCTTCCCTTCCCATTCTCTGTGTCTGATTCCACCGATACTGAGAACACAGTGAAAAAAAAAGAAAAAAAGAGTCGAGGTCGAAGTTGGAGAAGCAGCAGAGAGAGCGATCGCAGAAAAAAAAAAAAAAAAAAAAAAAAAAAAAAA